>NC_056741.1:336053363-336271826 GCF_019279795.1 Protopterus annectens | reverse complement strand
TTTTGACCATGGCTATTCCATGCTACTTCTTGTTGTGGTACAAACATGGGTGTGTGGTTATCCATGCTATTTATTGCTAGTCACCCTCATTTTGTATCTTGTTCCATGTTTTTGCACATGTACATCACTGTATGACGTGCAGCTGTTTCCGTAGGGTCATATGCGTGGATATGGATGTTAGTTGGGGTCCTCAGGTGTGCATATTGTACATGATATTACATTACTTAACACATGGCATTCATGCCTCAGGTGGTGCTGCAGGGCCACCTCTGTCGGATACACATACTACACTCCCTGTACGTTTGGAAGCAGGTTGTGTCATGTTAGGCATCCCTGTTACTGGTCAGAGCGGGTATCAGTCCCAGTGTTCCTACTGACCAAGCGTATGTGCTATGCGTTGCCTCTTTGCCAAGGCCAGGGCATACTGGGCATGCCTCCTTCTGCCTACTGGGACTAGGTCAGGTTGTTCCTCCTCCGAGTCAACCCCTGCCTGTGGTGGCCTTGGCAATGGTGGGGGGATGTTTGGCCCAGCCCTGTGCTGGTCCTGCTGCAGCTGTTTCCGCAGGATCATATTATGTAGCATAGCACATATCATGATCATTTGGGTACATGTAGTTGGTGTGTACTGCAAAGCTCCACCAGACGTGTCCAGACACGGAACCGTGACTTGAGCAGCCCAAACACACGCTCTATGATATTACGTGTTTGTGCGTGTGCCTCATTATGGCGTTCCTGTTCAGGTGTGTGTGCATTTCTGATGGGTGTCATCAGCCACGGCTCAAGTGCATAACCTGCATCCCCCACTAGGTGTCCGTGTGGGAAGTCCCCATTGGCAAATGATTGGTACAGCTCCGTCAGATGCCAGATGTGGGAATCGTGGTAGCTCCCAGGGCAGCCAGCACACACACACATTCATTATTATGCCCTGGGCATCACACACGACCTGGCAGTTGATGGAGGGGTATCCCTTGCGGTTAATGTAGGCTCTACCCCGCTCACCGGCTGGTGCTTTGATGCGTATGTGCGTGCAGTCTATTGCACCCAGCACCTCAGGGTATCCGCTATTTGCTGGAAGAGGCGATATTGCTGGCCACAACCTCACGGTCATTAGGGACATATATATGATCACTGACATGTGGTGACATGGCATCCAGGAACTGGTGCAGTACTCTGGAGGCTGATGCCTGTGATATTCCCATCATATCACCAGTTGGTCTCTGGAAGGTACCTGTTGCTAGTATTCTTAGGCCAATACATACCTTGGTTTCTACTGGGATGGGTTCCCCTCTGTTGGTTCTGTGTGTGAGATGTGGCCTGCACAGCTCAACAATCTGCTGCAGAAGGTCTCTGTCCACTCTGTAGCGCTCTACTATCTCCAGCTCATGTAACCCATGGTAGGTGACCCTGGGCCTGTATACTCTTCTCCTTCTCCTCACTCTGGGTTGTCTGTCAGCGTCTGCATTGTCACCACCCTCAGCAATTCGCCTATGCCTGATTATAATAGCCATGGCAGCCTCTAGCATTTCTGCTCTGAGTTCAGCTTTTTTCAGTTTTCAATTCTGATAGCTTAGTTTCTGGCAGTATCTCTTGTGAGAAACAGCCTGCACTGCTCTTTGTTGTGTTTTAAGTGCTGGGTTGGGCTTCTAGTCTACCTGTGTAATTGCCTGCTTCTAATTGTTTCCACCAATTAACTCTAGTAGTAGCTTCTGTCAGTTTCCATGTTTTTTAGTTGTTTCCTGTTTCCTCTCTGTTTCCTGAGGGGGAGCAATGTGCACACCAGCTTAAACACGCTCACAGTTACTTAAACGCGCGCACACATCCCTACACGGTGTTACACGCCCGCACACATCCTTACGGTGTGATTTATGTTAAAACGCGCGCACACTGCCTTCTACACGTGCGCCTCATGAAACCGTTGTAAACAGTTTGCAACACGCTCCCATGTTAAACCTGCCTTGCATGCGCGCACACGCGCATGCACGTATATCAAGAAGTTTGAGTGTAGGGATAGCATATACCCTCAATTTCTTGACTTTCCTAGTGTTCTGTTGAGACACCTCCCTCCCTGATGTCTGTCTGTCATCTGTTACCTTACATTGCCCTCCAATCTGGTACATTTCTTTCTATCCTTCCCCTGTGATGTCACCTGCCTCTTACTCTGTTCCTCCCCTTCTCTAAGTCTTACACTACTCAGAAAGTGCTCATTACCTATGTGGCAGTGTGATTCAGTATTGTAACCCTCATTTTACATAGGATTGCCTAGTAATGACTAGTTACATGTCTTGCAGAGCTTCCCTTGACAACCACTACACGGAGGCCATATTGTTTTGGTCTGCAAGTCCCTCCATTGACATTCAATGTACGTAAATCCCACAATTGTGGGCTTATAAGCTCGGTTTTTAGTTTTAGGTGGCGCACCCCGTTTGCTTGCGGTGTGCGCTGCAGTTAAACCCAGAAATCCGTGAAAAAAAAAAAAGTTATATAACTTATTTTTGCAACACTTTTCATGCCAATGGCCACATATTTGGCCATTGGCATTAATGAAACATATGCACCCTTTATTTGGAGCTGACATAGCTCCGTTTTTAATTGCAGAAATGTACTCAGTTGTCAGCTGGTACATTTCTGCAACTACACGTCCGTTACACGGACTGGTTTTGCCGTGGATCGCTCAAATACCTCATTTGCATATCTTGGAGCTGCAAATGAGGTATTGAGCATTTCCACGCCCAGTCCGTGTAAGAGACGTGTTAGCTGTCTCTTACACGGAGATTTGGGCTGTTCCTGAATCAGGAGGCTTACACAGAGGCTTACACTACTCTTGAACTCCGTGTAAGCCTTCCTGAATCTGGCCCATAATGTTAGAGTTCGAAAAACCCACATGAAAATTAGAAATGGCCGCCATTTGTAATTTGTTTTTCCCCATATAAACGGAATAAGCTTCAAACCCACAGGTTTCTTTAGTTGTGTTACAGAACAAGTTATTTATAGTATTAAGTGTGGGTGTAAAAAATTTTACATAGGACAGACGAAAAGAATGTTAAAAGTTAGAATCATGGAGCATTTGAGAGATATTAAAAACAGTAAGTTAGAGAGCCCTTTGGCTCAACATTTTGTTAAATATCATAATTCTGATACTACCAGTTTTAGGGTGTCTATTTTAGAACATATTATTAGAAAGGAAGCCAGTGAGGAAAGAATAAAAAATTTACTTTTAAAGAAAGAATTAATTTTCATTTTAAGATATCAGACATTAATGCCAAAAGGGTTGAATACTGACTGCTGCTGGAAGAGTGTGATATAATCACATTGTTCTTTTAATTGGATTCTTAATTGTTTAATGGATGCTTGATTGTATAATGAGTTAATTTGTGTGTGTATAAATACTGAATGAAATGTACTGGTAGTTACTCCTTGAAGGCTTTGCATAGCCGAGGCGCTAGAGAAGAGAACTACAGAGAATAAATTGATTTGGTGAACTGGCTGTTGTTTCATTCGAATTTTGCAGTGGGGTTTGTTCGAGCTGAAGAGCTGGTGTTGTGATAATTGGCCGCCATTTGTACCCTGATCATAGAAGCAGCGGACCCAGAATGAAACAGCAGAGTTAGGAATTCCAAGATTTTGTGGACTGGGGCTGAGAAGGGATCCACATTCCTAGTCTCTGCCCAACAAGAAAAACGTTTCCATTTGCTAGCATAAGTTTTCCTCATTATAGACTTGTGAGAGGACACGATAATGTCTCGGACTGCTGGGGAAATGCTGGGAAGCCTGGCTAAGGTTGGAAATGGAGCAACCAAGCTGTGAGCTGGAGGGTTTTTAGGGATTGATGCAACCCGCCTGATTGATGAACCAGGAGGTCTGGAATTGGGTCCAGAGTCCAGGGTTGATCGAGAAGGTACTGGTGCAGGAATGGAAACCATATCTGTCAAGGCCAGTAGGGAGCAATGAGGATCATTTTGCAACCCAATGATATTGCTTTCTGTATAAGTTTGGGTATCAGAGGGAATGGAGGAAAGGCATAAAGAAGTCCCTGGGGCCAATCGTGGACTAGAGTGTCTCTGGATGTGTAACCCAGAAGCGGGAGAAGGGAGAAGTAGTTGCTGCATTTGCTGTTGAAGGGGGTGGCAAAAAGATCGCAGCAAGGCTGTCCACATTTGTGAAAAACAAGATTCGCCATATCCTGATTCAGAGACCACTCGTAAGGCATTAGGATAGCTCTGCTGAGCCTGTCTGCTATGACACTGGATCTCCCAGGGATGTGTGTTGTAATCAGAAAACGTTGAGAGGAAATCGCCCACTGCCAAAGCCTGAGTGCTTCTCAACATAGGGGGTAGGACCTGGTTCCGCCCTGCTTGTTGATGTACCACACCACAGACATGTTGTCCGTTTGGATAGCAATGGTCCCAGGAGGAAGAGAGCCTTGAAGGGCTTGCAACACCAGGAGCACGGCTCTCATTTCCAGGACATTTATATGCAGATGGTACTCATGAGGTTGCCACATGCCTTGTACTGTCCTGCTCAGATAATGCCCCCCCACCCCACCCTATCAGGGAGGCATCTGTCGTCACTGTGGCTACCAGAAGGGGTTGTATGAAAGGTCTTCCCTGAGTAACTAGTGGGGAGACCATCCACCAAGAAAGATGCCTTTTGCATGCATCCGTGATCATGACCTCGTGTGTTATGGGTAGCTCTTGGAAAGACCACTGAGTGAACAGAAGCCACCAAAGAATCCTCATATGAAAGCGCACCAGTGGGATTAGGAGAATGGCTGCTGCCATTGAGCCCAGAGTTTGAAGGACGTACCTGACTTGGATCCTTTTGCTCTGCATCATAACTTGTACCTGTTGACGAACTGAGGACACCCTTTCTGGTGGTAGCCTTGCAAACTTATCCCTTGTGTCTAAGTCTGCTCCTATATAAGTAATAGATTGACAGGGCAACAAGGCAGATTTTTCGAAATTTATTGTGAACAGATTGAGATTGTGTAGTCCCGTGCTTGTATGAGTTGATACCTGGTGGTAGCAGTAAGGAGCCAGTCATCTAGATACAGAAACACCTGGAATCCTTGATGCCTCAGGTGAGCCGTGACCACTGCCATACATTTGGTGAACATCCTGGGGGCTGTGGTGAGACCAAAGGGCAGAGCTCTGAACTGATAATGACTGGCCCCCAGCCGGAAGAGAAGATATCTTCTGGAGCACCTGTCCATCTTTATATGGTAGTACATGTCCTGAAGATCTATAGAGCACATCCAATTGTCCTGACCCAAAAAGGGTAGAATGGACTGTAGCATGACCATCTGAAACTTCGTTCTTTGTACAGACCTGTTTAGTCTGCTGAGATCCAGAATCGGTCTCCAGTCCCCTGTCTTTTTTGGCACTAAAAAGAACCTTGAGTAAGTTCCGGATCCGTGCTAGTCTGCTGGGACTTCCTGGATGGCTCTTTTTTCTAGCAGTTTTGAAACTTTTATTAGTGCTTGTTCCCTCAGATTGGGTGGAACATCTGGGAGGGTCTTCCTTGACTGCAAGGGGGGTTGAAGGAAGGGGATTTTGTAATCTCTGCATATAACGGACCATACCCATATGTCTTCTGTTAAACCTTGCCAGGCTTTTGGGTACAGCGAAAGTCTTTCCCCGACTGCCTCCAGAGATGAGCAGCTGGGCAACCCTTCAGGGATGCTGAAAGGGCTTATCAGAGAAGGATTCTCTGTTGCCCTGGTTCTGCGGACCCCCTCTGCCATGAGGGCGGCATCTATTATTATTGTTTCCCCCTCTGCCTCTGGAGGAAAAATCACTACGTGTGTCAGGCAAGGCTCCCTGAGATTTATGGAACCACATCTTACCACTCTTCTGACCTTTGGGGTAGGGTCTAGAGGGTGTGGAAAAACAGACTCCCACAGCAGAGAGAGTCTTGCCTTCTTGCTCACACCTAGTCAAAGTGTCTTTCACCTGTGGTCCAAAAAGAAAGGAACCATCAAAGGGGGGTGTTGTTGAAGGACGCTCAAAAGGGTTCCGCAAAATTACACAGATGCATCCAGGCATGCCTCCTAAGGGCCACCCCAGTACCAGCGGCTCTACTCGCCCCATCGGCTGCATAGGAAATGAGCCTCATGGAGGAATTAACAACAGAATTAAGCGTCACTAGCTGGGAAGCCACCTTAGCTTGCGCACCCTCAGCTGTTGGATCTTGGAGGGTATCTCCGAGCTCTTTAAGGAGATCCCTTTGAAGGCGAGTAAAATGACACAAGTAGCTCAGTGACCTCATAGAGAAGGTCGCTGAAGCAAACATTCACTTCCCATATCTGTCCATCATCCTAGACTCCTTGTTAGGGGGATGGACAGACGAAGAGGTCTCCGCTAACTCTTTTTTTGTGGCTGCTGCTACCATAGCATCAACAAGGACACCTTTTGTAAGGAACTGTTTATCCTGGGGTGCTATAATAAATTTACCAGGTCTCCTCAGAGTGGGTTCCAATGTATCCGGAGCTGACCAAGCCTTTCAAGCCACCACAGTCATAAGTGGATCGAAAGGTGGAGACACCCAGGAGGTGGAAGGTCGGGAACTGAAGGCATCCAGAAATACAGACACATCCTCAGAAGGGACTAGGGGATTCCAGTTCCCCCTCTGCTTGAGCATCTCCAGGATGTCCGAAAAGGAGACATCCTCAGAGGGGGATCTTGGGGAGCCTTCCGATTCATCTAAGTCTGTATCAGAAGTGACAGACTCAGGGGAGTCATTGTGCTTCCTCTTGCACTTCTTCTTCTGAGGGGGCTCCTCTGAGAGATCAGGGGAGGCCTTGGAAGAAGAGGAAATACCCAATGGGGTGACCTGGAGCATCGGTTCCTATGCTTGGGGCCAGGAGGAGGAGCAGAGGTAGGCACAGGCACTACAGGGGATGGAGCCGGTGGTGCTGATAGTGGAGCTGACTCAGTGGCCAGCACACTCTGCATGACATCGAAGGTGTCCCTGCGATGATGCAGAGAAAGCTCCAGTTCCGAAGAAACAGGAATCTTTCTCCACATCGAGGGAAATGGCTCCGGGGCCAATGTAGGAGCCGAGCTCACCTGCGCCGAAGCTCCGAGAGGGAGAATGGGGTCGGACAAGGGTCCGTTGCCACTTGCCCCCTCGGAGCCGACGAGGGAGCCCTGGCGCCCAGATCCCTCAATGGACGGCACCACCGAGGGAATCGGAGCCGACGTCGGAACCAAATGAGATAGTGTTATCGGAGCCGATGGTTCCACTACTCAAACCCCAACAAACTCCGGCTCCGAACTCATTGGAGTCGGAGGAGGAACATCGAGAGAAGTGGGCAGAGCCGATACCTGTTGAGGAGGGCTGGACAATGTCTGTGACTTCAGCAACCTACTGACCACTCTCTCCACATCATGGTCCGAAAGCCTAAAGGACCGAGAGGAGTGAGAGGATCGGTGACTGCGCTCACTCTGGAGTAAAGGGGACTGTGGAGCTGAATGCACCGATTCAAGTGAGGGGGACCTTATCCTCTTGTGGCTCTGAGATGGCTCCGAGGCCTCTGATGGAGCCGACGGGGAGATTGTCTTGTCAGTTCCAGCCGGAACCGACGTTGAAGGTAAACCCTGAACCGAAGACGGCTCTGAACTTGGAGCCGATGGCTTAGTGGGTTTAGGGGATTTCACAGGCTGTGAGCTCTTGGCCAGTGAATCCTGGGGTTTTAAAAGGCCCCTAAGAATAAGCTTCTTCTTACGCTCCTGCAGGACTCTTGGACTAAAGGCATGGCAGATAGAACAAGAGTCCTGGAGGTGCACAGCGCCTAAACAATAGACGCAAGAAGTGTGCCCATCTGTCAGAGACATTTTCTGACAGCATGAGTCACACTCCTTGAACCCAGAAACCTTGGGTTCCTTTGACATCCTTGATAGTAAGGAAACACAATTATAACAATAACAAATAGAAGCAAAAAACAGTCTACAAAAACACACAACTATAAAGACTAGTTTTTTTTTAGAGAATAGGAAAGCCTCTAACTTAAACGGCTAGCCTATAAGAGAAAGGTAGAAAGAAAAGCCTCTAACTTAAACGGCTAAACTGACAAGAAGAGGTAGAGGGGAGGGGTGGGGGAGTACTCTCTAAGTTAAACGAGTTCTACAAGAAACAGGAGGGATACTATGAGCTAAACAACTATCACAAAACAAGATTATCGTTAACAATAAAATGCTAAAAGGGTAGAGTTCTAGTGAAGAAAGTTATACAAAAAAACGTTATACGATCCTGAGCCAGAAAAATGACACCTTGCAGCTGAAGGGGCAAATGAGATCTGGGTAGCTATCGCTAGGCATTATAGGATAAGGGGTAGCCTCGAGCCAGTAAACAGCTCTCGAGCTATTGAAGATGGCTGAGTCGGAGCCGAGGATCGGCTCCGATACCAACTTGCAAGAACGAAGGCGAGATAGACAACTTAACATACATCATTCTACACTGGTCTTGATCTCTGGTAGGCATGGCAGGAATTCATGGAAATGTTCTGAGAGTCTATGCTCAAAGATGAGGTGTCCAGGAGTCCAAAGTGTTTCTTGGACTCCTAGTGAATAAACATGGGCCCAGGCTTTTGCAGAGGGACTATTGTGGCTCAGTTTACAAGGCAGAGGCATGGAATAGTCTGGCCCAGGCTCTGGCCAGTGCTATCAGAATCTCCCACACTGGTGAATAATGTAGCAATCACTACAGAGATCTCTGAATGAGGAAGAGGGATACCCTCAACCATTGGATTGAGGAATGTAGGACTGGGGGTACCCCACAGATGTGTAAGTATCACTTACAGAGACTATTTGTAAGAGTTAAAAGCTGGATGTTCTGTTCTGTTTTATCCACAGTTGTCACAAACCAAGAACTAAATGCGTGAACCAATGCAGCTACATTGGCACTGATGTGAGAAGCATGTAGTATGTATGCATCCAAACAATACTGTTATTTTAGCATTAAAGGTAAAGGCACCTTTATTGGTTTATTATACAATTGTATTGAACGGAGCTTTCATCTCTCAGCTGTAACAGGAAGTATGTATGCATTAGTCTGGAGGCCAAATCAACAGTTCAGTATTAGAGAGTAGTCAGAGGCTATGGGTTAAAACACACACACACTTCCCAAATATACAGTACTGTTACATTTTCATCGCTATTGCAATGTAACATCAGCGCTCTAAAGCAGTGGCACCAATGGCCTGCTGTAAACTGTAATCAGTAAAACTGGAACACACATATGTGCAATATATGCAGAAATCAAGGATTGCTTGCTGCAATCTGTAGTATAGTATGCATCTGTTATGAGCTGGGTAGTCTTAACATTAAAAAAAGGTATTTGTTAAGAGTTGGTTGTCTTAAAAGCAAAGGTAACAGAATAGAGTAAAATAATTGTGTCAGTGCATTATATGTCACATAAGAAGTTGCTAATGTTCTCCCTCGGATTCGTCTCACCCCAACACCTCCCCCAGGCCTCCGCTGAAAATGGACTTATATCCAATCAGACTCTCCCAGTTAACAAATGTAAAATAAAATAAATAAATAACAACACTTATTTATTTATTTATTTTTTTTAATTTTTAATTTTTTTTTCCCCACAGCACAGCGGAGTAGGCCTGCCCCACAGAATCCACCTGCCCCCACTCCAGTGGCTACAGCACCAAGGCCCAGCACATCTTGGTTGCACTCTGGTAGCACCCCCTCTGCTGCCCCTGCATTACCTGGCCCCTCAGATAGTTTTGCTCCATGGGATAAGCCAGTGGTTCCCTCTAGGAGCAGTGGCAGAGGTGGTGATTTTATTACCCACCATGAATTGCCAGGGTTCTTTCCTACATCCCTCCTGCACATTCTTGCCCTCTTTTCATTTTGTTTTCCCCCCTGCTTGCTTTCCAGACTTCCCATTTCTTTTCGTTAAAGAATTATTGCGAGATGGTGGGCATCGCTCACTAATATGGGGCTATGGTAAAAAGCAGTTATAAGTTTTATATACAGCTGTATTGGAAACCAGTACTATCTAGCCATAATTTACAGATTTCATATCAACTAACCCACTTCAGAATTTGGATTTACATGTAAAACTATTTGAAACTGTTACATACACCTGGATTCGAATCCAGTACCATCTGGCCCCAAAGCTTAAATGGATCAATGCATTAACAGATGGTGTTACAGACTCAGTTGTGTAGCAGGTGTATTTTAAAGACTGAATAGCAAATGGCAGACTTAACTGCTGTTGCATACACCTACTATTTAACTGACTCTCTGACTCCAGGTGTTAATTTACTTAATTCAACAATACATTCCATTTTGGGGCCAGATGGTACTGGTTCTGATTACAGCTGTTGCTAATACATAGAATTATTTTTGTATCTGATCACGCTCCATCTCGCACTAATGCTTCATAAAACATTACTGGGGATTGCGCAATGCTGCTTCATACAAAATTAATGGGGAAGATATGACATCAGTGATATGGGGAGCAAGCACAGGAGAATACAAAGGGAAGTCCTTGCTAAACTGTGTCATTTACTATTGATTATATAAAATACAGATGTTGTCTAATTGACTCTGTGGCAGCACGTGTTAATGCATTGTTGTTGAAGACAGATGTTACTGGGTTCAAATACAGGTGTAAGTATCAATTTTAGAAGTGTGTGTGATACTTTAAATACATATACTTATATTGCTGCCATTTACCATTGCTTCATGTTGGTGAGTGATGCGCACCATCACTCAATAATTTTTTAAAGAAAAGAAATTAGAAGTTATGTACCTACCATAACGTTCCATGTTAGTTGTCTTCTCTCGCCTTCTTTCTTGCTGGATGGGTTCGGAGCCGATCCTCGGCTCCGACTCGGCACTTGCTTTAGCTTGAGAACTCCTTTTACCAGCTCGAGGCAACCCTATATCCCATGATGCAAGGCGGAACTACCTCAGATCTCGTTTGGTAGCTAACCTACCCTGCTAAGGACTAACCTAACATAATTAGGAAAACAAGTTCATAAAAGAGTCCTCATATGAAGGCTCAGGAGGAAAACAACCTGATAGAAACTCTTCAAGATCTGTCCAGGCCAGGGGTAGGAGGGAGGGAAGAAAGAAAGAGAAGACAACTAACATGGAACGTTATGGTAGGTACTAACTTCTAAATGTTAAGCGTCAATCTCGCCTTCATTCTTGCTGGATGGGACCGCGTCCTAGCACCTGTATCCCGGGTGGCTCAATGGAACAGACTCTTGAGAACTGTGGAACCAAAACTGGCCCTATCTCTGGAGGCCAAGTCCAACTTGTAATGAGAGACAAAGGTATGAGGCGTGGCCCAAGTAGCTGCTGCACAAATAGTATCAATGGGTAGTCTATCAAAGGCTGCAGAAGTGGATAGACTCCTGGTTGAGTGTGCTTTTGGTTTAGAAGATAGCTGCTTGCCTCTGAGAGAGTACACAAAGGAAATGGTGGAAGTCAACCATCTGGATAAGGTCACTTTAGAAACTGGAAGACCTATCCTGTTTTCTGCATAGGAGACAAATAATTGGTCCGATTTTCTGAATTGTTTAGTTCTATGCAAATAGTACCTGAGCTGACGATGGACATCCAAAAAATGAAGCTTCTGTTCAGCTCTGTCGGAATAGTTTGGGAAGAAGACTGGTAGATCTATAGATTGGTTAATATTGGTTTGAGACACAACTTTGGGGAGAAAGGAAGGGTTCGTTCTTAATGATACCCTGTCCTTATGAAAACCAAGTAAGGGGAACGAATGCAGAGAGCTTGAAATCTCGGAAACCCTTCTTGCTGAAGTGACAGCCAGTAAGAATACAGTTTTCCAGGTCAATAACTTCAAAGAACATGAAGCAGACGGTTCGAAGGGAGGTAGCATCAAGGATGCCAACATTAAGTTTAGATCCCATTGCGGAGGAGGATGCTTTATAGGCGGCTTTAGGAGAAAAACTCCTCTCAGAAAGGCCTTGCATAATCTATGTTCTCCCTCGGATTCGTCTCACCCCAACACCTCCCCCAGGCCTCCGCTGAAAATGGACTTATATCCAATCAGACTCTCCCAGTTAACAAATGTAAAATAAAATAAATAAATAACAACACTTATTTATTTATTTATTTTTTTTAATTTTTAATTTTTTTTTCCCCACAGCACAGCGGAGTAGGCCTGCCCCACAGAATCCACCTGCCCCCACTCCAGTGGCTACAGCACCAAGGCCCAGCACATCTTGGTTGCACTCTGGTAGCACCCCCTCTGCTGCCCCTGCATTACCTGGCCCCTCAGATAGTTTTGCTCCATGGGATAAGCCAGTGGTTCCCTCTAGGAGCAGTGGCAGAGGTGGTGATTTTATTACCCACCATGAATTGCCAGGGTTCTTTCCTACATCCCTCCTGCACATTCTTGCCCTCTTTTCATTTTGTTTTCCCCCCTGCTTGCTTTCCAGACTTCCCCATTTCTTTTCGTTAAAGAATTATTGCGAGATGGTGGGCATCGCTCACTAATATGGGGCTATGGTAAAAAGCAGTTATAAGTTTTATATACAGCTGTATTGGAAACCAGTACTATCTAGCCATAATTTACAGATTTCATATCAACTAACCCACTTCAGAATTTGGATTTACATGTAAAACTATTTGAAACTGTTACATACACCTGGATTCGAATCCAGTACCATCTGGCCCCAAAGCTTAAATGGATCAATGCATTAACAGATGGTGTTACAGACTCAGTTGTGTAGCAGGTGTATTTTAAAGACTGAATAGCAAATGGCAGACTTAACTGCTGTTGCATACACCTACTATTTAACTGACTCTCTGACTCCAGGTGTTAATTTACTTAATTCAACAATACATTCCATTTTGGGGCCAGATGGTACTGGTTCTGATTACAGCTGTTGCTAATACATAGAATTATTTTTGTATCTGATCACGCTCCATCTCGCACTAATGCTTCATAAAACATTACTGGGGATTGCGCAATGCTGCTTCATACAAAATTAATGGGGAAGATATGACATCAGTGATATGGGGAGCAAGCACAGGAGAATACAAAGGGAAGTCCTTGCTAAACTGTGTCATTTACTATTGATTATATAAAATACAGATGTTGTCTAATTGACTCTGTGGCAGCACGTGTTAATGCATTGTTGTTGAAGACAGATGTTACTGGGTTCAAATACAGGTGTAAGTATCAATTTTAGAAGTGTGTGTGATACTTTAAATACATATACTTATATTGCTGCCATTTACCATTGCTTCATGTTGGTGAGTGATGCGCACCATCACTCAATAATTTTTTAAAGAAAAGAAATTAGAAGTTATGTACCTACCATAACGTTCCATGTTAGTTGTCTTCTCTCGCCTTCTTTCTTGCTGGATGGGTTCGGAGCCGATCCTCGGCTCCGACTCGGCACTTGCTTTAGCTTGAGAACTCCTTTTACCAGCTCGAGGCAACCCTATATCCCATGATGCAAGGCGGAACTACCTCAGATCTCGTTTGGTAGCTAACCTACCCTGCTAAGGACTAACCTAACATAATTAGGAAAACAAGTTCATAAAAAGAGTCCTCATATGAAGGCTCAGGAGGAAAACAACCTGATAGGAACTCTTCAAGATCTGTCCAGGCCAGGGGGTAGGAGGGAGGGACGCAAGAAAGAAGGCGAGAGAAGACAACTAACATGGAACGTTATGGTAGGTACTTAACTTCTAAATGTTAAGTTGTCAATCTCGCCTTCATTCTTGCTGGATGGGACCGCGTCCCTAGCACCTGTATCCCGGGTGGCTCAATGGAACAGACTCTTGAGAACTGTGGAACCAAAACTGGCCCTATCTCTGGAGGCCAAGTCCAACTTGTAATGAGAGACAAAGGTATGAGGCGTGGCCCAAGTAGCTGCTGCACAAATAGTATCAATGGGTAGTCTATCCTGAAAGGCTGCAGAAGTGGATAGACTCCTGGTTGAGTGTGCTTTTGGTTTAGAAGATAGCTGCTTGCCTCTGAGAGAGTACACAAAGGAAATGGTGGAAGTCAACCATCTGGATAAGGTCACTTTAGAAACTGGAAGACCTATCCTGTTTTCTGCATAGGAGACAAATAATTGGTCCGATTTTCTGAATTGTTTAGTTCTATGCAAATAGTACCTGAGCTGACGATGGACATCCAAAAATGAAGCTTCTGTTCAGCTCTGTCGGAATAGTTTGGGAAGAAGACTGGTAGATCTATAGATTGGTTAATATTGGTTTGAGACACAACTTTGGGGAGAAAGGAAGGGTTCGTTCTTAATGATACCCTGTCCTTATGAAAAACCAAGTAAGGGGAACGAATGCAGAGAGCTTGAATCTCGGAAACCCTTCTTGCTGAAGTGACAGCCAGTAAGAATACAGTTTTCCAGGTCAATAACTTCAAAGAACATGAAGCAGACGGTTCGAAGGGAGGTAGCATCAAGGATGCCAACATTAAGTTTAGATCCCATTGCGGAGGAGGATGCTTTATAGGCGGCTTTAGGAGAAAAACTCCTCTCAGAAAGGCCTTGCATAATCTATGAGACATAATGTTATTGTCATGCAAGCCAACATGATACTTGGAAATAGCAGCCAGTTGTACTTTAACTGTAGATGACGAGGATCCTGAATGAAAAACCTCCGCCAGGAAATCTAAAACAGAATGTACAGGAGCAGTAAAGGGATCAATATTCCTGAATTTGCCCAAATAGAAAAACGCCACTTGCTAGCATAAACAGTCCTAGTGGACGACTTTAAGGAAGACACTAAGATGTCTCTGACTGAGTCAGAGATCATCGGAAGCCTGGCTAGGGAAGGAAGTGGAGCAACCAAGCAGTGAGGTTGAGAGAATGAATGGCCCGGTGCTGCTGACCTGACTGGTGGATCAAGAGATCCGCAACTGGGTCCAGATGCCAGGGCTGCACCAGAAGGTGACGATGCAGAGACGGAAACCAAATTTGTCGAGGCCAATAAGGGGCAATGAGAATCAACTTGGCTCTCAAAACGGTGGCTTTCTGAATGACTTGTGGAATCAAGGGAAAAGGAGGAAAAGCGTACAGAAGTCCCCGGGGCCAATCCTGGGTTAGAGAGTCTCTCAGGGGTTGGCCTGGAAGGGGAAAGAGGGTGAAAAAATCGGGGCACTTGTTGTTTTGAGGAGTAGCAAAAAGATCGCAACAAGGAGTGCCCCACTTCAGAAAAATCTGATCCACTACAGATTGATTGAGAGACCACTCGTGAGGCATCAGAATGGATCTGCTCAGCCTGTCTGCCAAGAGGTTGGACCTGCCGGGGATGTGCGTTGCTATCAGAAACCGATGAGAGGAGATTGCCCATTGCCAAAGTCTGAGAGCTTCTCAACACAACGGATAGGACCTGGTCCCACCCTGCTTGTTGATGTACCAGACCACGGACATGTTGTCCATTTGTACTGCAATAGTTCCCGTGGGAAGAAAGTCGTTGAGGGCCTGCAACGTTAAAAGCACCGCTCTCATCTCCAGGACATTTATGTGCAGATGGTATTCTATGGGTTGCCATGTCCCGTGGACCATCCTGCCCTGATAATGCCCCCCCCCACCCAATCAGAGAGGCATCCGTAGTGACTGTGGCAACTGGAGGAGGGGAACAAAGGGTCGGCCCTGATGAAGAAGAGGGGAAGATATCCACCAATTCAGATGAGTTCTGCACGACTGTGTGACTAAGATTTCGTGCCTCATCGGGAGACTGTGGTACGACCACTGCGTGAATAGCATCCACTGCAGAAGACGCATGTGGAAGCGAGCCAGTGGTAGTAGAACGATGGCCGCAGCCATAAGACCTAGAACCTTCAGTATAAATCTGGCTTTGACCTTGCTGCTCTGCAATAGAATTCGAGCAATTTTGGATGTCCAGAATTCTTTGATCTGTTAGTCTGGCTAACATTTTGACGGTGTTTAATTCTGTGCCTATAAAGGTGATAGATTGGCAAGGCAGCAGAGAAGATTTTTCGAAATTTACTGAAATTCCCAAACTCCTGCAAAGCTGTAGAGTGTAGTCTCTGGTCTGAAGAAGCTGACACCTGGTGGTGGCGGAGAGGAGCCAGTCGTCCAAATAAGGAAACACCTGGAATCCTTGACATCTCAGATGAGCTGTGACCACTGCCATGCATTTGGTAAACACTCTGGGAGCTGAAGTGAGGCCAAAGGGCAGGGCTCTGAATTGGTAATGACTGGTCCCTAGCCGAAAGCGGAGAAACCTTCTGGAGCGCCTGTGAATCTTTATGTGATAGTACGCGTCCTGAAGGTCTATAGAGCACATCCAGTTGTCCTTGCCCAGAAAAGGCAGAATGGACTGAAGCGTGACCATCCGGAATCTTGCCTTCTTGACAAATCTGTTTAGACTGCTCAGGTCTAATATTGGTCTCCAATCTCCCATCCTTTTGGGGACCAAAAAGAATCTCGAGTAGACGCTGGATCCTACCTGGTCTGCCGGCACAGTCTGGACGGCTCTTTTTCCTAGGAGCTTTGAAACCTCCTGTTCTGCCAAATCCCTTTGACCGGGTGAGATGTCTGGAAGGGATTGTTGAGGTATGGGATACCTTTCGAAGGGGATTTTGTAACCCTCGGATATGATCGACTGTACCCACATATCTTGTGATAGGGACTGCCAGGCTACTGGGTACAGCGAAATCCTTCCCCCGACTGCCTCCAAGGGTGGACAGTCGGGCAACACCTCAGGGATGCTGAAAAGGCTTCTCAGGAAGAGACTCCCTGTTGCCCTGGTTCTGAGGACCCCCCCCCTGCCTCTAGGGTGGCGTCTATTATTGTTACCCCCTCTGCCTCTGGGGGTAAACTGACCACGTGTGTCCGGTGTAGCTCCTTGGGCTTTGTGGAACCACATCTTCCCCCCCTTCTGACCCTTGGGATATGGTCTAGAAGGAGTGGAAAAATGGACTCCAACGGCAGAAAGAGTTTTACCGTCCTGCTCACACCTGGTCAAGGTATCCTTCACCTGAGGTCCGAACAAAGCCGAACCATCAAAGGGGGTATTAGTGAAGGACGCCTTGAAGGGGTCCGCAAAATTACAAAGCCACATCCAGGCTTGGCGTCTAAGAGCAACTCCTGTGCCTGCGGCCCTGCTCGCTCCATCGGCCGCATAGGATATGAGCCGCATGGAGGAGTTGGATAGGGAATTCAGGATTGCTAGCTGTGAGGCAATCTTTTCTTGAGCCCCAGCAGCAGAAGGATCCTGGACCACTTCACCCAGTTCCTTAAGAATATCTCTTTGAAGCCTGGTGAAGTGACAAAGGTAGTTCAGCGAACGCATAGCAAAGGTCGCTGAAGAAAACATCCGCTTTCCATACCTGTCCATGGTCCTAGAATCCTTGTTAGGAGGATGGACAGGTACTGAAGGATCCGCCAGTTCCTTCTTAGTGGCCGCCGCCACCACCATAGCATCCACAGAGATGCCCTTGGAAAGAAACTGTTTGTCCGTAGGGGCCGTGATAAACTTGGATGGTCTCCTGGGGACAGGTTCCACAGAATCTGGAGCCGCCCACGCCTTCCGAGCCACTACCTGCATAAGTGGGTCGAAAGGCGGAGACACCCAGGAGGTGGAGGGTCGGGATCCAAAAGCCTCCAGGTATACCGACTCATCCTCGGAGGGATCAATGGATGGCCAATTCCCCCTCTGTTTGAGGAGCTCAAGGATGTCTGAAAAGGAGACATCCTCAGAGGAGGATCGTGGAGAACCCTCCGACTCATCTAAGTCGGTATCCGATGTAGTAGACTCGGGGGAGTCTGTGTGTTTCCCCTTACACGTCCTCTTCCGAGGGGGTTCACCTACCGGATCAGGAGAAACTTCGGAAGAGGAGGAAATTCCCAATGGGGAAACCTGGGGCGATGGATCCCTGGGCCTGAGAGCAAGAGGCTGGCAAGAGGCGTCTACAGGCACCAAAGAGGGAGGAGCTAGAGGGATGGACCGTTGACCTGGCTCAGAGGCCAGGACACTCCTCATCACCTCAAAGGCTCCCCTCCCCGGGAGGCCGGAATATCCCCGATCCGAGGATACAGGAATTCCCGGCTCCACTGAGAGGGAAGGCTCCGAGGCCGATGTCGGTGCCGAGCTTACCAAAGCCAAAGCCCCGAGAGGGAGAGCGGGGTCGGACAAGGGTCCGATGCCACTAGCCCCCTCGGAGCCAACAAGGGAAACCCGACGACTGGATCCCTCCAAGGAAGGCCTCAAGGAGGAGATCGGAGCCGAGGACGACGGAGCCGAAGGATGTATCGGCTCCGGCGCTGAAACAGTCGCTGTCCTGAGAAGCTCCGGCTCCGAACTCTGGTGTGGAGTTGGAGGAGGAAGTTCAAGGGGTGAGACAATAGCCGAAGTCTGTTGAGACGGGCTATGGAGCATTTGGGCCAGTGCCTGCGACTTCAACAGCCTGCTTACCACCCTCTCTAAGTCGTGGTCAGACAGCCTGGAAGATCTCGAAGATCGGCTCCGATGGCTCCGCTCCGACAAAAGAGGAGACCCCGGAGCCGAGTGGATACTCTGCAACGAAGGGGACCGAGATCTCTTTCGGGACGAAGTCATCGGAGCCGAAGTCCCCTGAATTCCAGATGGAGCTGAAGGTTTCTCGGCTCCGATGCTGGATAAGGTGTCGGCTCCAGCCGGAGCCGACAAGGCCACAGTAGACCGGGTGTCGGAACCAGTCGGTGCCGAACCCACTACTTTTGAAGCAGATAGATCGGTTCCAGCGGGCGATCTCGGCTCCGACGGAGCCGGAGCCACCGGAGGAGGCTTGGATACTGAAGCCTGAACCTTCGGTGGCTTGGAAGGTTTCCCAGACCCTGTTTTAGAGGTAGAACCTTCTGGCTTAAGTAAGCCACGGAGGATTAACTTATTCCTCCGTTCCTGCGGGACTCTCTGGCTAAAAGAGTGACACAAAGCACAGGAGTCCTGCAGGTGCAAAGGCCCCAGGCAGTAAACACAAGAAGTGTGACCGTCTGTCAGAGACATTTTCTGACAGCACGAGTCACACTTCTTGAAGCCTGAGACCTTGCCTTCCTTTGACATATTCCTAGGAGGAAGTCACACACAAACCCCAACAAACACACACAATTAATCCCCTAACACAAGTAGGGATTAACCAATGGGGTTTAGGCCTAACTAAACTTTATACTATTACCAAAGGAAATAAAAGTTTTGAAATATAAAGTTTTGAAATATAAGGGAATAGGGTGGGCTGTAACACACTACAGACTATAAAAATGGAAACAAGGGGGAAATAAATCCCTAACTAAGCTTTTTTCTCTTTTGACAAGAAAATTACTTACCTCAGCTGGCAAAGGAGACCTCTTTCGCTAAGCGGCAAACGAGATCTGAGGTAGTTCCGCCTTGCATCATGGGATATAGGGTTGCCTCGAGCTGGTAAAAGGAGTTCTCAAGCTAAAGCAAGTACCGAGTCGGAGCCAAGGATCGGCTCCGAACCCATCCAGCAAGAATGAAGGCGAGATTGACAACTTAACATTGGAGAAGACAGGAAAGTGGTGAAATGGGGAGCAAACAGGGGGAAAAACAAAGTGAAAGGAGAGCAGGAATGTGCAGGAAGGATGTAGGAAAGAATCATAGCTATTCATTTCTTCAACAATAAAACATGGTCATATATGCAAAATATTAGCTGAATTTGGACTGTCATCTCCAGAGGAAGTGGTGACCATAACACAATTATGTTGTATAGCCAATTGGACCAAATCAAGTGTGTCATGAAAACACATGTATAAATTGTAGAGCTATATATGGGACAATTCTTTTGTGGGACAGATGTTCTTTTTTGGAGAATGTTGGGGAAGGGATGTAGGAATGTTAGGATGAGGTAAGTTGGGTAGGTGAGGAAGCATTTGCAGACAGATAAGACAAACAAGACAAGAGACAGGAATGGTGAAGGACACAAGAACTAGGTAAACACCATGGCTGGGGAGGGGTGGGAAATCCAGGACCCATGCATGTCAAGCTGGTTGACAGTGAGAATCTAGTCCTTACCCAGTGGACTGTCATCACTGTCACCTCACTGCCCCACTGGCTGTAGTGCCTGATGTCTGCATCTCCTATGGGAAAACTGAACCAGGATGGAGAGCAAGCACTCCATCTGGCATAGGCATGCACCCATTGTGCAGCGCACAATCCTATGCACCATCCCTGGCAGTTCTTCTCAGGTAATAAAGTTATCATCTCTGCCACCACTCCCAGAGGAAGCCACAAGCCTATCCTCTGGGGCAAAACTACCTGAGGAGCCAGGTAGCACAGGGACAGAAGAGAGGGGGGTATTGCCGGGTTGCTCAACAGACATCCTGGGCAGCAGTGCTTTAGCTGGTGGAGTGGGGGCAAGAGGATCCGTGGGACAGGCCTACCCCCACTGTGCTGTGGGGAAACAAAGAGAAGATAAAGGTTGGGGTGAGAGGCATATATTGCACATGTATGTGTTCCAATTATACTGATTACAGTTTACAGAAGGCCATTTGTGTCACTGTTATAGAGGTCTGAAGTTACATTGCAATAATGACAGCACTGTATATTTGGGAAGAGTGGTTTTGAATCCACAACTGTTGACTACTAATACTGTACTGCTATTCTGTCATGCAGACTACTGCATGCATACTTTCCTATTACAGTTTAGAGATGCATGCTGACTGTTATTTGAAAATATGGAACTGTTGCTTTGTGCTACAGACTAAGGCATGCATACTTTATTTTATAGTTGAGATATGCATGCTCAATTTGATACAACTGTATTACATGCCAACTAAGTGGTGCTTAACTTTTAATACTACTAAATGACTATTACATTTATTATTATTATTATTATTATTATTATTAAATTATTATTTAGAACAGTACTGTTCTGATGCATACATACCACCACATGCTTCTCGCATCCTTAACAAACACATGGCATGGGACTTGATATTCAAAGCTCACTCAATAGCAGCTGTGGAAAAAACAGAACAGAATGCCATTATGAATACCAGTCTTGACTATATTCAGCATTTAACTCTTACAATTACTCACTGAAACTGATAAGTACACATCTGTGGGGTGTCCCCTGTACTGAATTCCCTGATCCAATGGTCAAGGGTATCCCGTTTCCTCCTCCAGAGGTCATCAAAGTGATGTCTGCATTGCTCACAGTGTGGGGGATACCTGTAGCACTGGTCAAAACCCTGGCAATACTATTCCAGGCTTCAGGCATGTACTCTGAGCTTGAATAGTCCTGCTGCAGCAACCAGGGCCCATGCTCCTGAACAAGGAGTACAATAAAGACTTAGGACTACTGAACACCCCACATGCCTGAAAGTGCACTCCCTCACCAGGAGCACCAGACATGTCTACTATAGTTCAAGCTCAATGTAGAATGAGCATTTTCAACCAAATGCATTTTATAGCCTGATGTTTGCCCACCAATTCCATGTCTCATGCTTACTGAGACTGAACACATTTTGGTTTTGCAACATTTGAAAACATTGCACATCTCTTACCATCACACAAACACGGTAGGCAAGGGTGTGCACTCATGGGCATCATGCCTGTGTGATGTTAAGTGATGCACAAAAGTGGCAAGCACTGCGATTTCAACATTATTTGGTATACAGGCACTTGCGTAAATGTGCTAGTTAAATGGAACATGTCTACAGTTCTCCTACACTTACAGCTATTGCCAAGAGAAGGCTGAGAAAACAGTTGTATATGTTGCATTATTGCTGTAATCTGCAATCTTACAGCAGTAAAACTAAATTTTAATACCTGTACTAGAACCCTGGACCATCTGCACTTCACACCTACACCTAACACCTGCTGCCACAGGATTAGTGACACGATATGCCCTATCTTGGTATTCATGGTAAAGTTCTTGCTGTTAATTTCAACGTAATGCCACTTACCGTGTTTGTCCCGATGGCCAATTGTATTAACTGAATGCATCCGGTTTATGTTGGTGACTGTCTGGGTCCTGTCTGCATCCTGAGTGGTCCATTCCTCCAGTTTGTGTGCTGCTGCACTTCTCACAAACCAGGAGAGCATAGCCAAACATGTTTGTGCTAAGCGGTGCATTGCGCAAACACTGGCCTCAAAAAAAAAAAAGAAAAGAAAAACAAGGGAGACATAGTTGAAATGAAGAAAAACAATCTATGGCAGTGCCCCAAACAAATTTTAATGAAGACAACTCAAGTAAGGGAGAAGCAATTGCAGTGCTGACCTACAATCTGCTTTTGTGACCAGCAACCTTACACGGAAATGGTATCCACATCATACTTCCCAACTGTCCAGAATTCTACAGAATGCCCAGATGTTTGCAACATATTTTTGGGCTGTTCCTTGTAAAATGTGTGGTTTTCTGGAAAATCATTGAAAACTGATGTCAGTACATAATGATATATATTTGAGGGTTGTACTTCATATCCTATAGAAAATGCATACCAACACAAATCCTATTATTCTACTTGCTTCTACAGTTATCAGAACAATATAGTAAATCTGTCCCTATTTTTGGCCCTTTGTCCCCCATTAGTTTAATTTTTATCCAGATTTCTTGCACTAAAAATTTGTGAAGTAAGAGTCACATTCAGACTACAGGTTTTGTGGCCAGCAACACTGGTATGAGCTGCGAAACCTTGCTTATGTGCACCCCGCATCATTAATATACATGGCGTGATACCACATGATGAGGAATATCACGTACATGAAAAGACTCTGTGTAGGCTCTGCCCAGAACCTACACAGAGTTTATTGAATCTGGGGGATATAACTGAATTTCTGAAGACTGAGGAACACTCCTCAATTTTCACTTAAACCTCCCCACAAATGCAGTATTTTTGGTGGGGGGGGGCAAAACACCCCCACCCCCTGATTATTATATATTCTAACTCAAAATAGCTTTACAGTGGCAAACGGGTACACTCCTCAGTCCCCACTGTTCACTATCTTGCATAGAAAATATGACAATGTGCGATCAGCTGATTTTCAATTAGTTGTTCCAGTTTTTTTCCCCATGTGATGATCACATGATTCAATCTCATGAGTGGCACTATTTTGATGGAGTTCTTTCCATATTTGCTTTTCTCTTAGGTTCATAGGTTCATAGGTGTGTACTAGACTAATGGCCCAGGAGCCTTTACAAGTCTAGTCCACAGGATTACCCTGGCATTGTGCCACCTGACCTTAGTTCCCAGTGCCTCTGTCAAGTAAAACCACTGGAGTGATCCATCCATCATCAAGACAAGACATCTTCACATACAGTTGTATCTTGCTATCTAGACCAATGGTTGTCTCACTCAAAAACAGTATGTAAAATCAAGAGCAATTGTAACAAAATAAGAAACTGATACTCACAGCTAGTGACAGTCTAAGAAGTCCCAGCTGGTTGGTACCTGAAGAGGCTGGCTTTCCTAATTGAGTTTGTAAATGTACTGCAGCAAGAAAAGCTTGAAGGCCTACTTCAGTCATAAAGTTACCTAGACGAAATGAGACAAAATAGTAAATGTAAATTTCAGGGTAAATAAACACAAAGTGATGTCTTTAATAAAACAACATTACAATATAACTATACTCATCAACTATTTTGGCAAAAGAGTTTGGTGACATTTGCATCTAGGGAGCCTAGACAAGATGTAAGGGTATGAAATGCATTCTTATCAAAATAAAATGATAGAAACAGGTGAGTAATACTAAAAAAAATAGTTTTGTGAGAGACTAATTTTTCCCTTACTCAGTCCTTGCACTTCCCAGCTTAGTATAAGTAAAGTACAGTTGTGAAGTCTTAATTACCTGCAAGAGGAGTGTTCAAATTCCTCATGGTTTCATTACTAACCATCTTTGAAAAACTCAGACTTCCTTCCTCACTCTTTCTGTAACAGCTGATTGGCTAAGCATATAATGAGAAGGAAGCCTAGAGCTATCACGGGAAGTGAGTGTTAAGACTTTTTCTGTTCCACAATGAAGGAGAAGAAAGTGCATGAATCCAGAATCATCTAGCAAGAGTAAATGTGCAGCCAATCACAATACCATATAAAAAAATCCAACAACCAAATCAAAGAAATTGAAAGCCACAACTACTACTCACAATCTGGGAGATGATGGGTGGGTGCTGCAACTGACACAGTGAGGAATCTGAATATCTACTGTTACAGGTAAGTAGGACTTGTACAGTTGTACTATTTTGGATAGATTCCCAAAGCTTACCCTATCTTGGAGGAGAAAAGATAAGAATCTGGGAGTCCCTGGAGAATGGTTCTAGCAAAGTCTTTTCTGGGCTGTGAAAAGGAATCCAGTTTGTGGTGCTTTGTGAAGGTAGGAAGAAGAGCCTGGTTCCAAATAAACAAAGTGCCAGGCCACCAAGACTGAAGGTTATTAGATTTATTCAACTTAAAAGTAAAAAATAAAAATGGGTAAGCGCTTTCACGATAGAATAGATAGCTTCATCAGACATTCACATTAAAAAGAAGAGACATCTATATAGCAGTAGCATTCTGACATCATTTCCTGTTGCAAGAAACATGTAAAAAAAAATTTAAATAACAATAAAAAATAAATTATATCACATAATGGAAATATACATACCACAAAAGTACAAACATTTTAAAACATTCATATAAAAAATATATGCACACATTAATGTGGGAGTGGGCATGCCTTCAGCATAGGCTTCAGGGAAACAACCTCATTTAGTCCTGGAAACCTATCTCCTTGAAGTGATAAAATCCAAGCTTGTTCCCTTGCCTCTGTCTTACTCTTAAGATCCCCATCCCCGATATCAGTTTCAACTACCACCAGTGCCTGAAACAAACTTATGGGAGTTCTATTCAGCCACTACATGGTGTGCTAAAGCATTTTCCTGCCTCCCATTCCTAATGTCTCTGAAGTATTCCAAAATCCGTTCCTTAAAGGAATGATTGGTTTTCCCTATGTAAAAAGCAAAACAGAGGATGCAGAATGCCAAATAAATTAAGTTATTGTGGAACAGTCTACAAAAAACATGGACTCAACAGAAAAACCTAAGTGGGGATGTATAAAAAGTACCAGATTGTATATAACTACATGCACTACACCTTCAAGATAAGTGCCTTGCTGCTGGGACTGTGGAAACCCTACTAATGCTCCCTTTTTATAGTATAGTTGTCTCTTCAGATTGGGGTTGTTTCTAAAGAAAACCATGGAACTTCTGATACAAATCCACTCAATTTGTCAGAGGCAGTTAGAATCCCCCAAAGTTTATTCACTATATCACAAAAAAAAAATTTACATCACTCGAAAATGTGAGTAGAACCCTCACTGTACGTTTTGGATTAAATATAAGGGTTGCCTCTCCTTCAGATAGCTGTTGGGCATAATAAGCTCACCCTTTGCCTTTCCTTTCTTGCCAAAGTTGGGCTATATAGCTATCCACCTCATCCTGTGCATAACTTCTTGCTAGAAAGTCAGATCTCAAACTCTCAAACTCCTTCTGCAAAAGGCTATCATTACAAAGCAGCATAGTTCTTAAGAACTGACCCCTCAGCACATTCCTTGGTATGTACCAAGGATGCATGCTCTTCTTATGCAGTAATACATTCTTCCTAGTTGCCTTTCTAAAAACCTTGGTCTTAACACATCCTAGTACTGATTTACTGATGGATATGTCTAGGACTGCAATCTCTTTATCAGAAGTTGTGTATGTAAATCTCAGAAAGTCAATGGTAGAATGTAAACACATAACAAATTCTGGTAGCAATTCAAGGGAGCCATACCATAATATAAGGATTTCATCCACAAATCTTTTATAGTACAAAAATGTGATGATGGAATACATTACCAGTTAATACTGTATTTACTTCCCACTGTGCCAGTGCTAGGTTGGCGTAGCTATTAGTACATGCTGTGCCCACTGCCACGCCAACCTTCTGCAGAAAAAAACTCTCATTAAAAACAAACATTATTGTCTAAAAAAATTCCCAAAAGAGTACAAATAAGTTCAATCTTGTCACGAGAAAATTAATCTTTCTCAGTCAAGAAAGTCCTCACATTCTCTACCCCCAGGCATTGGGGATAAACATGAATAAAGATGCCACATCTATTACCACAAAATAAAAATCAGGAACTTCAGTAAACCCAGTTACTCGATGGTGTAAACTCTGCAATAATGATTTTCTATCTCTTAATCCACAACACTCGGAACTGCACTGAGCGTCTTGTCTATAAATATAGAAAGTGGTTCTCTCGCCCGACCTTTACTAGATACAGTGGGCCGCACTGGTGGTCGAACAGGATCCTTGTGTATTTTCAGTAACCCATAAATTAAGGTTATAACAGGATGCTCAACATTAAAGTAATTATAAAGATCCTCGGATATCATTCATGTCATGAGAATATCAAAAATCAAAAAGGCTTCTTTCTCAGTAATTCCTGTAACCTGTTGTCTAATGACCATCAAATAAGTAGTGTCATCCTGCAATAAAGTGTACATTCCATTAACATAGATATCTCTGCTAAGTAAGACCACACCTTTCCCTTTGTCTGTAGGGCATATTTCTACAGTAGATAAGTCCTTCAACTCTCCTAGTGCATCACTTTCCTCCATGCTCAAATTAAAGAAGTGAGAACTACGTTTAGTTATGAAAGTTTGCCTTACCTCTTGTTCACATACATTCAAAAATGTCTGAACATTAGGATGTAATTTCAGTATGAACGTGCTAGGTTTCTTAAACACATTCACCTGTTGTATTGCTGTGGAAACATCGCAGCCAAGGTGACATTCCTTGCAAACATCCTTAAATCCAATAAAACATCCAACATGGCTGCTCGTTTAGCTGGTACAAACGAGAGTCCCTTATTCAATAAATCTCTCTGTGCAACCGTTAAAATATGTGATGATAGATTCACAACAAGGTCATTTACAGCCTCTTCCTGGTTTGCATCCTTTACCCTCTGTACGCCAATGTACAGGGCTGCTGAACATGCCCTCTTCTTGCCCTGCTCCTGGACCTGCTCTTGCAATGGTCTGTTGATATAGGAAGGGGCTCTGGTAATCGAAAAGGGAGTAAAACCGAAGTCTTAGCATCAGTCATGGTCCTTGGTGCTCCCGTTCCATTTAATAAGGTATCTTCTATCTGTACAGTCAGTGTAGATTCAAGTCCATTAACCCTCCCATTCACACTCACCTGTTCTTCATTTGGGGTAGCTTGTTCACTATTAGCTGCCCCTCCATTAACCGTTGTTTTAGGCTTCCTAATTTGTTTGGGCCAGGCAAAAACTGCTCCCTTCTTAAAGTCATTCACATCACGCTGGAGCTTATTTCACTTCATTGCTTGCAGTCTCTTCGCAAAGGCAGGTAAATAATTGTACAATGTATTCACAAACTGTCTCTACAGAGAACTGCTCATACAAATTATTTTGTAGATCTTTAACTTCCCTGAGTAAAGATTCTTCCATGGGTAAGAAGAAATCAATTAATAACCTCATATAATCAAAACTCAAATTTAAATTCAAAATTTGCCATTCTCTCAGTAATTCCTGGTGGGTGCTGCCATAAGTTGGCATTTGCAACACCTTTAACCCCCTTGGAACCACTCCATGATGCAGCTCTACCTCCAAATGGAGCCATTGCCATTGGAGACGCTTCAGTCTATAAACAAATTAGGAAGCCTGAAACAACGGTTAATGGAGGAGCAGCTAATAGTGAACAAGCTGCCCTGAATGGAGAACAGGTAAGTGTGAATGAGAGTGTTGATGTATCTAAATCTACCCTAACTGTACAGGTAAAAGATACCTTATTAAATGGAGCAGAAGCACCAAGGACCATGGCTGATGCTATGACTTTGGGTTTACCCCATTTTCCTTTACTAGAACCCCTTCCTATATCAACGGACCATCGCAAAAGCAGGTCCAGGAGCAGGGCAAGAATGGGGCATGTTCAGCAGCCCCATACATCGGGGGACAGAGTGTCAAGGATGCGAACAAGGAACAGGCCATAAATGACCTTGCAGTGAATCTATCATCACATATTTTGACGGCTGCACAGAGGGATTTATTGAATAAGGGACTGTTGTTTATACCAGCTAAACGAGCAACCATGCTGGATGTTTTATTCAATTTAAGGATGTTTGCAAGAAATGTCACCTTGGCTGCAATATTGCCACAGCAATCAAAACAGGTGAATGTGTTTAAGAAACCTAGCACATTCATACCAAAATTACATCCTAATGTTCAAACATTTTTGAATGTATGTGAACAAGAAGTAAGGCAAACTTTCACAAAGAAATGTAGTTCTCACTTCCTACATCTGAGCATGAAGGAAAGTAATGCACTAGAGGAGTTGAATGACTTATCTACTGTAGAAATAAGGCCTGCAGACAAAGGGGGAAGCATGATCTTACTTGACAGAGATGTGTATGTTAATGGAGTGTACACTTTATTACAGGATGACACTACTTATTCGATGATCACTAGACAACAGGTTACAGGAAATACTGAGAAAGAAGCCTTTTGATTTTTCATATTCTCATGCTAGGAATGATATCAGAGGATCTTTATAAGTACTTTAATGTTGTGCATCCTGTTATACCCATAAATTATGGGTTACAGAAAATACACAAGGATCCTGTTCGACCACCAAGCGGACCATCGTATCTAGTGAACGTTGGGCGACAGAACTCCTTTCTATATTTATAGACAAGACACTCAGTGCAGTTTTGAGTGGTGTGGAAACAGTTTTAAGAGATAGAATATCATTATTGCAGAGTTTACCCCATCAGCTACCAGGGTTTACTGAAGTCCCTGATTTTTATTTAGTGAAAATGGATGTGGCATCTTTATTCACGGTTATCCCCAATGCCTAGGGGTAGAAAATGTAAGGACTTTATTGACTGGGAAAGATTAATTTTCTCGTGACAAGATTGAACTTATCTGTACTCTTTTGGAAATTGTTTTAGAAAATAATGTGTTTGTTTTTAATGAGAGTTTTTTCTGCAGAAGGTTGGCATGGCAATGGGCACAGCATGTGCCAATAACTACGCCAACCTAGCACTGGCACAATGGGAAAAAAGTACAGTATAAACTGGTAATGTATTCCACCATCATATTTTGTACTATAAAAGATTTGTGGACGATATCCTTTTATTATGGTATGGCTCCCTTGAATTGCTACCAGAATTTGTTACGTGTTTACATTCTACCATTGACTTTCTGAAATTTACATACACAGCTTCTGATAAAGAGATTGCATTCCTACACATATCCATCAGTAAATCAGTAGTAGGAAGTGTTAAGACCATGGTTTTTAGGAAGATCACTATGAAGAATCTATTACTGCATAAGAAGAGCATGCATCCTCGGTACATACCAAGGAATGTGCTGAGGGGTCAGTTCTTAAGAACTATGAGGCTTTGTAATGATGACAGCCTTTTGCAGAAGGAGTTTGAGAGTTTGAGATCTGACTTTCTAGCAAGAGGCTATGGACAGGATGAGGTAGATAGTTGTACAGCCCAACTCTGGCAAGAAAGGAAAGTCAAAGGGGGAGCTTATTATGCCCAACAGCTATCTGAGGGAGAGGCATCCCTTATATTTAATCCACAAAGCACAGTGAGGGTTCCACTCACATTTTCGAGTGATGTAAATATTTTCTATGATATAGTGAATAAACATTGGGGGATTCTATCTGTCTCTGAAGAACTGAGTGGAATTGTATCACAAGTTCCACAGTTTTCTTTTAGAAACAACCCCAATGTGAAGAGACAACTATGTTATAGAAAGGGAGCATTAGGAGGGTTTCCGCTTTCCCAGCAGCAAGGCACCTATCCCTGTTGAAGGTGTATTGCATATAGTAATATACAATCTGGTATGGTTTTTAAACATCCCCAGTTAGGTTTTTTCTGTTGAGTGCATGTTTTATGTAGGCTGTTCCACAAATAACTTAATTTATTTGGTATTCTGCACTCTCTGCTCTGCTTTTTACATAGGGAAAACCAATCATTCCTTTAAGGAACGGATTTTGAAACACTTTAGAGATATTAGGAATGGGAGGCAGGAAAATGCATTAGCACACCACGTGGTGGCTGAAGGGAACTTCCATAAGTTTAAGTTTCAGGCACTAGTGGTAGTTGAAACTGATATCAGGGGTGTGGATCTTAAAAATAAGACAGAGGCAAGGGAACAAGCTTGGATTTTATCACTTCAAGCAGATAGGTTTCCAGGACTAAATGAGGTTGTTTCCCTGAAGCCTATGCTGAAGGCACGCCCACTCCCACATTAATGTGTGCATATATTTTTTATATGAATGTTTTAAAATTTTTGTACTTTGGTGCTAAGTATATTGCCATTATGTGATATAATTTATTTTTTATTGTTGTTTAAATTTTTTTTACATGTTTCTTGCAACACAAAATTATGTCACAGTGCTACTGCTATATAGATGTCTCTTCATTTTAATTTGACTGTCTGATGAAGCGATCTATTGTATAGTGAAAGCACTTACCCATTTTTATTTTTTACTTTTAAGATGAATAAATCTAACAATCTACAGCCTTGGTGGCCTGGCACTTTGTTTATGTTGATACTGTTATATGATATATTTTTTATATGAATGTTTTAAAATTTTTGTACTTTGGTGCTAAGTATATTGCCATTATGTGATATAATTTATTTTTTATTGTTGTTTAAATTTTTTTTACATGTTTCTTGCAACACAAAATTATGTCACAGTGCTACTGCTATATAGATGTCTCTTCTTTTTAATTTGACTGTCTGATGAAGCGATCTATTGTATAGTGAAAGCACTTACCCATTTTTATTTTTTACTTTTAAGATGAATAAATCTAACAATCTACAGCCTTGGTGGCCTGGCACTTTGTTTATGTTGATACTGTTATATATATATATATATATATATATGATATATTTTTATATGAATGTTTTAAAATTTTTGTACTTTGGTGCTAAGTATATTGCCATTATGTGATATAATTTATTTTTTATTGTTGTTTAAATTTTTTTTACATGTTTCTTGCAACACAAAATTATGTCACAGTGCTACTGCTATATAGATGTCTCTTCTTTTTAATTTGACTGTCTGATGAAGCGATCTATTGTATAGTGAAAGCACTTACCCATTTTTATTTTTTACTTTTAAGATGAATAAATCTAACAATCTACAGCCTTGGTGGCCTGGCACTTTGTTTATGTTGATACTGTTTTTTTTTGTTTAAGTACCGTTCCTTTATCTTGGTGGTCTTTTGTTGTTTTTAAAGAAGGACCAGGTTGCTTCCTCTAGAATGTTTTGAGAATCTCCCCCTTTCCAATATGACATCAAAGAGGATAAGGCCCTAGATGAGTGAGACTTAACCTTTTCTGGAAGAGTTTTACCACTGTGGGAGTAACAGAAAACAATTGTTGAGTATAACCATACTTCAATAGTTTGCTTGGTTGACCTTTCTTAGCCCCTGTATAGGAGATTAACAGCTGTTCAGTATTCCTAAAGGACTTTGTTCTCTCAGGGTAGTACCTGAGCTGCCTGTGCACATCCAAGGTATTCAGGATCTTTTTTCCCTTGTTTTTTGGATCAAGACAGAACACTGGGAGATCAATGACATGATTCAAGGCAAATTCCAAAACAACTTTAGGCATGAATGATGGATTAGTGCATAATGTAACTCTGTCCTTGTGAAAAAATCAGATAGTTGGCCATCATGGTAGCTTGCAGCTCAGAAACTATCTTTGCAGATGTCAGAGCAATAATTAACACAGTTTTCCAGGTAATGAACCATAAATCAACTTGACAGGCAGGTTCAAAAGGAGGTAATGTCAATGTTTCAGTAACAAAGTCGAAATCTCAGGGAGAAGGAATTTGCTTTCAAGAGGGTCTCACTTGCAACTCTCCTTTCATAAACTTTTTGACCATAAAAAGAGATGAAAGAGGAGAATCCATGGACAGACAAGCTGATATAGCCACAAGATGTACTTTGATAGAAGCATACAACTTTCCATCTTTAGAAATACACACAGAGATCTTACACAAATATTTCAAAACTAGAGGGGTCATAACCTTTGGGAACTCTGTTACTGGCTACCACCTAGAAAACATCTTTAACTTGTAAATGCAAGATTTTCTAGTTGCAGGTTTTCTTGCCTCCCTAAATACCTGCCGCACACCCTCATGGAGTAAGTGCCTAAAAGGTATCAAAACAGAAACGTACAAGCTGTCAGTTGCAGTTGCTCTAAGATGGTGTGTTCCAATCACTCCTGATGCTGCTGTGTGAGCAGATCCAGTCTGTGAAGAAACTTGTGATAATTGTCCTTGAACAATTCCGGTAAAAGGGAGAACTAACTTTGCCTGGTCCAAAAGAAGGTTTTTATTTATTTATTTATCATCATTTGTTAACCGGGTTGGTCCAACTGAGCTAAAGGCCCATTTTCAGTGGAGACCTGAGGAGAAAAGCTCCAATTACAATTACAGACATGCCAAAAAATAAGAAGTTATGTCTTACCATAACAATCCATGTGAATTGTTCACCTCGCCTTTGTTCTTACACACAGGTTCGGAGCTGATCCTCGGCTCCGAGTCGGCCACATCACCAGCTCAGCATCTTCGAGAAAGCTCGAGGCACAGTAATATCCCATGATCCTCAGGTGCTAACCCTCAGATCTAGTTTGCTATACCAGAAGAATCTCTATTAGAACTGTGTCTAGAACACTTATAAACAGATACTACACAGTGTCTGGAACCCTACTGTCAAGTAGATGAGAGAAGATGCCATTACTAATGCACAATGACATACCAACCATATCTAGAAAAGGCTGAAAAGGAATCTAGTTGAATACCGTTCTCCCAGACCGCAGGACGGGGGATGGAGGGGGGGAATGTAAGAACAAAGGCGAGATGAATAATTCACATGGATCGTTATGGTAAGACATAACTTCTTAATGTGAAATTGTTCAATCTCGCTGTTTGTTCTTACACACGGGTAGCGTCCCTAGCTCCTTTTTCCCGGGTGGCTCAAGGGAGAACATTCCTGAGTACAGTGGAACCAAACGTCACCCTGTCCCTGGAGCTCTTGTCTAGCTTATAGTGGGTGATAAAAGTATGTGGTTTTGCCCAAGTTGCCACTGCACAAATGGTATCTAAAGGCAAATGAGCGGTATGGGCTGAAAAGGTAGTAATTGCCCTTGTAGAATGAGCTCTGGGTTTGAAAGGGAGTTGCTGTTTCGATTCAGCATATACCAAATTTATGCATTCTGAGAGTCATTTGGATAAGGTAACCTTTGTTACTGCCTGTCCTTTTCTTTGGTCAGCATATGAGACAAATAGTTGATCTGACTTTCTGTACTCTTTTGTCCTATGTAAGTAAAATCTTAGTTGTCTGTGAATGTTTAACTTGTGCAATGTGTATTCTAGCTTATTGGAATGATTTTTAAAGAAGGTAGGTAGTTCGATAGATTGATTGATGTTCTTAATCAAAAAACCTTCGGAAGGAAGGACGGATTGGTGCGCAAGGTTACTCTATCTGGATGAAAAATCATGTACGGGGGTCGGATAGATAGAGCCTGTAACTCTGAAACTCTCCTGGCAGAAGTGATGGCAACCAGAAAAAGTGTTTTCCACGAAAGAAATTTTAACGCAGTTGTGGCTGCTGGTTCAAATGGGGGCAACATGAGTTGTGACAGCATGAGATTAAGATTCCAAGGGGCTATTAGATTACGAAAGGGGGGGGTGGAGGTGAAAGGTACCTTTCAGGAAGGCTTTACAAAGCCTGTGTGACATAAGAGAACCATCCTCACGGCCAATATGAAAATTGGATATAGCGGCCAGTTGAACCCTTATAGTGGATGTTGATGCTCCTTCTTGAAAAAGTGTGGTAAGGAAATCTAGTATCTTGTGTACTGGAGCCCCGAATGGATCTATACCTTGTTTGGAGGCCCAGTGCGCAAAACGGTTCCATTTGCTGTTGTACAATTTCCTTGTAGATGGTTTGTGAGAAGATACAATAATTTGTTGTACTACAGGGGATAGTAACTCCGACCTGGCTAAGATGGGAAGCGGAGCAGCCAAGCTGTCAGTTTGAGGGACTTGAGGAAGGTGTGAGGAACTCCCGACGAATGTGTCAACAGGTCTGGCTCCAGGTCCAGTATCCATGGTTCCTCCACTTGATGAGATTGAAGGAAGGGAAACCAGATTTGTCGAGGCCAGAATGGGGCTATCAGTATTATGGTCCTGTCCAGACGTTTGGCTTTCTGCAAAAACCTGGGAATTAGTGGAACAGGAGGAAAAGCGTAAAGGAGACCCGAGGACCAATCGTATACCAGTGCGTCCCTGGGGACACCCCCTGGAGGGGATAACAGGGCAAAGTAGCTTCTGCATTTGGCATTCAATGGGGATGCAAACAGGTCACAGCAAGGCTGGCCCCATCTGCGGAAGATCTCTTCTGCCACTTGAGGTTTGAGGGACCACTCGTGAGGGAACAGGATGGCTCTGCTCAACCTGTCCGTGATTACGTTGGAAGTCCCCGGGATGTGCGTTGCTATCAGAAAGCGTCCAGTGGACTTTGCCCATTGCCAAATTCTGAGGGCCTCTCTGCATAACGGGTAAGATCTAGTTCCCCCTTGCTTGTTTATGTACCAGACCACTGACATGTTGTATGTCTGAACTGTCACTGTTCCCCGAGGTAAGGACTTGTGAAAGTGTTGCAACACTAGAAACACTGCCCTCAGCTCTAGAACATTGATGTGCAGATTATACTCCAAGTTGGACCATTGACCTTGGACTGTTTGTCCCTGAAAGAATCCCCCCCACCCTATCAGGGAAGCGTCCGTGGTTAGAGTTGCTACCGGACTAGGTAAGACAAACGGTCATCCTAGTGTTAGCTCTTGACTGTGTATCCACCACAAGAGATCCTTCTTGCAAGAATTCGTGATCAAGATTTCGTGAGACAGTGGAAGTTGTAGATACGACCACTGGGCGAATAGCATCCATTGAAGAATCCTCATGTGCATCCTGCCTAAAGGAACTACAAGAAGGTAGGCTGCCATCAAGCCTAGCACTCTTAATATTTGTCATGCAGGGACTCTCTTGTTGTGAAGAAGGAGCGAAATTTGATGCCTGAGGTCTGATACTCTTGGTGGAGGGAGAGTAACTTGAGCCAGGGTAATGTCTAGCTGTGCTCCTATAAATAAGATATGCTGTGACGGCGATAAGACAGATTTTCCAAAATTCATCGTTATGCCTAGTGAAGAGCAAAGACTGATGGTGTAGTCCCCGGCTTGTAGAAGACGATACTCGGTGGTAGCGGATAGGAGCCAGTCGTCTAGATACGGAAACACCCGGAATCCGTTTCGTCTCAAGTGAGACGCTACTACTGCCATGCATTTGGTGAACACCCTGGGGGCTGAGGTGAGACCAAAGGGCAGAGAGCGAAACTGGAAATGACTGACTCCCAGCCGGAAGCGCAAGTGATCTCTGGACGCCCTGGCCATCTTGATATGGTAGTATGCGTCTTTGAGATCTATAGAGCACATCCAGTCGCCCTTCTGCAGAAAAGGAAGGATTGACTGAAGCGTGACCATCCGGAACTTTTCCTTTTTCACAAAGGTATTTAACTTGCTGAGGTCTAAAATTGGCCTCCAGTCCCCTGTTTTCTTTGGAACTAAAAAGAACCTTGAGTAAGTTCTGGATCCTATTTGGTCTGCTGGGACTGGTCGGATGACTCTGTTTTCGAGCAACCTTCCTATCTCTATGGTTGCTTGGTCTCGCAGACTGGGTGGAACATCTGGGAGTTTTTTGGAGTTGGGTGGCATTTTTATGAAGGGGATGTTGTAGCCTCTGGTAACTATGCTTTTTACCCAGTAATCTGATGTAAGATTTAGCCAGGTCTCAGGGTATAAAGCCAAGCGACCCCCGACTGCCTCCAGAGTAGGACAGCCGGGCCTGCACTCAGGAGTGCTGGAAGGGCTTTCCAGAGAAGGTCTCTCTGTCACCCTGATTTTGCGGACCCCCTCTGCTGGCTGGGCGGCGTCTTCCATTTCTTCCCCCTCCTCTGCCTCTGGAAGGGGTGTCACTTTGGGTATGCTGAAAAGATCCCTGAGTCTTTCGGAACCACATTTTTCCTCCTCGTTGCCCTTTAGGGTAGGGTCTAGATGGAACGGAAAAACGGACCCCTACGGCAGACAGGGTCTTCCCTTCTTGTTCACACCTCGTGAGAGTCTCCTTTACTTTGGGCCCAAACAAGGAGGCACCATCGAAGGGGGTGTTGGCAAAGGAAGACTTAAAGGCTTCCGCAAAGGAGCATAAACGCAACCAGGATTGTCTTCTCAGGGCGATCGCTGAAGCTGCCGCTCTACTCGACCCTTCGGCTGCGTATGAAATCAGCCTCATGGACGAGTTGACTATGGAATTTAGGGTGTTAAGTTGCGCTGTCACTTTCTCAGCGACAGCAGCATCTGTGTGTCCGTGGAGAGTATCTCCTAGTTCCTTAATGAGATCTCTCTCTAAACGCGTGAAATGCGTAAGGTAGTTGAGCGATCGGATGGAAAAAGTCGCCGAACTAAATATGCGCTTCCCATATCTGTCCATTGTCCTAGAATCCTTATTAGGAGGATGGACAGAGGAAGATGATTCAGACATCTCTTTCTTAGTGGCCGCTGCCACCACCATAGTATCTACGGGAACTCCTTTTGTAAGATAGGATTTATCTTGGGGAGCTGTCATGTATTTGTTTGGTTTACGGAGGACTGGTTCCACTGTATCAGGTGTTTCCCAAGCCCTCCGAGCTATTAGATCCATGAGATCGTCAAAGGGTGGAGTCACCCAGGAGGTAGAAGGTTGAGCCCCAAATGCCTTCAGTAAGACCGATTCATCCACAGAAGGGGTAAGGGTTTGCCAGTCCCCTCTTTGCTTCAGGATTTCCAAAATGTCTGCAAACGAGACATCCTCAGAGGTGGACCGTGGGGACCCTTCTGTTTCATCTAAATCGGTATCAGACGTGAGAGATTCCTGAGGGGAATCTATGTGCCTCCTCTTGCACAGTCGTTTCCTCAGAACATCCTCAGCGGGAGCTTCTGGGGATGCATCTGAGGAACCAGAGTCACCCTGTGGGGACTTCTGAGGCATTGGGTCTCGACGCTTGGTAGGTACCGAAGGCACAGAAGCAAAACACAGACCTTTTGGGGAAGGAGATGAAGATACCGATGAAGTATGTGTCTGATCAGACAAGACCTTCCTCATGATGTCAAAGGCACCGGTGCCCCGACCCGAAGATCCGACCCGATCCAAAGAAGGAGGTCATTTCCCCGGAATCGGAACTACGGGCTCCGACACCGAGGACGGATCCAAACTGACCTGAGCCGAGGCACCGAGGGGAAGAGTTGGAACCGATATCTCGGTTCGACTATCCCCCCCGGAACCCAGGAAAGATCTTCAGCTCCGAGACTCTCCGGCTGGTTCCGAAGGAGTCGAGGTCAATGGAGCCGATAGCACTACTGGAAGCTTCGGCACCGAGGGCTCTACAATCATCGGTTCTTCGACTCCTAACACCGATGACTCGACGGGTCTCGGAGGAGGAAGTGTTGAGGGAACTGGAATAGCTTTGAGTTTCGAAACCAGCTGGGATGAAACCTCGATTAATTTGGACAAAGCCAAGTTCTCCATAAGCTTCTGTACCACTCGGTCCACATCGGAGTCGGAAAATGGCCTCGAAGAATGGGTCGAAGGGATCAAAGCCATCACCGAGCGAAGGATAGCCGAAGGTGGTACCTCTGATACCGGCTCCAAGACCTGAGCCTTGTGCAGAGTTAAAGTCGGCACCGAAGTCATAGGAGCTGGTGTCCGAATCTGAAAAGAGGTGCTCGGAGCCGATGACTTGGGCTCCGACACTGACTTGGGCTCCGACACTCTTGAAGACTTCGACCCCTTTGAAGACTTTGAAACCTGTTCAGCCTTGTCCAGGGCCTCCTGAAACTCGGGTTTAAGCAACCCTCTGTCAACCAACTTCCTGCGTCTTTCCAGCATGACCCTCCCACTAAAGGAATGACAGATGGAACAGTCTTCCTGCAAGTGGAGAGGGCCAAGACAGTAGACGCAGGATGAGTGGTTGTCAGTAATGGACATCTTCTGTCCACACTGACACCTGTTAAAACCACTTTTGGTCTTTTCTGACATTTTTACAGAAAGGAAAAAATCCAAGAAAAATTACACCACTCTTAAGAAAAAAATTCCTATAATATAATTTAAATGTAATATATATCTAAACTGTAAAACACTCACACAGCACACTATGATATATATATATATATATATATATATATATATATATATATATATATATATATATATATATATATATATATATATACATATATATATATGAAAAAAGTTAAAGGCAAAAAAAAAAAAAACTATTATTTATTTATTTTTTTTTTTTTTAAGTACTGTAAATTCTTACAGAAAAACGGCCTAAGGCCCTTACTAAGAATTTTGAAGTAACAACCTAACTAAACTAGGCTTAAACAACAACTAAATAATAAACCTATCAAACACTATAAAGAAGAGTATAAAATGTAAAAATTAGAAGTAAATGACAAGAAATATATAGTAAAAATTCTACTGGCCCGAGCCTCTCAATGTGATCTGCTGCTAGCGGCAAACTAGATCTGAGGGTTAGCACCTGAGGATCATGGGATATTACTGTGCCTCGAGCTTTCTCGAAGATGCTGAGCTGGTGATGCGGCCGACTCGGAGCTGAGGATCGGCTCCGAACCCGTGTGTAAGAACAAACGGCGAGATTGAACAATTTCACATCAGTAATTAATACAAAGACTAAAAATTACAATAGTAGTATTGACAAGAAACATTTACATAAAATGAAATCAGGAGAAAATGGTAAAAGGAGTACCAAACCACGATGGAAATAATGATGAATAAGTCCCAGTAAAATCCAACAGGAAAAGTCTTTATTATAAACCAAAAAGTAAGCGCTTTCGCGTGGGTCCTCCCATGCTTCATCAGACAACATTACATACAAAATGCAAACCCTTTATTTACTCCTTGCTAGAACAGCAAGGCGGGAAATCAACCAATTAGTCAAGCAATTAGCATTTTTTAAAAAACAGTTTGTAGTTAAACACATATCTCAACTACATTCTTCTCAATTCAAAACACAATTTTAAAAACACAATTTTAAAAAATGCATGATTATGCTTAAGAAACTATTATCATTGTTGGAATCAAGCACTATATGGTTCAAACAACGTTACTATAACACTAGGCATTCAGAACGTATAATTGTAGTGTTGATGTCAACAAAAGAGCTCCAAGCAAACCAGCAATGAATTGTAGTAACAAAGCTTGAATGAAGTAAAAGTATCACTTAAACTCACTTCTAAAGGGATCAATCTAGGACTATATATACACATTAATTTATAAAAGACTTGCTTTCAAACGCAAGTCTCAAATATGATGGTATCATTACAAAATTAGTATGATAAAAGATGCTAGAGCCTGATATACTTAAAACTCGTGGCTATATGACCCTATTAAATTCCTACGCATGCAGAGTATGCAGTTCCGACGATAGATTAGCAAAAGAACAACATCAAGAATAATGGCTCCTGGAGCGATGCTTCGCGTAGACTAAGACATCACTCAAACACATAAAAACATCTGATGTGAATATGAGTGTATAATTGTGCAGATAACATCGTGCATGGCTGCAACAATATTACATTAATCTCTAAAAACTATACATGTGCATACAGTTACAATTCCTATGTCCCGTTGCTATATAGACCCATATAACATAGCATAAGCATAAATGCTTAAGGTATACGACTGAAAATATATGGTAATATTATATAGCAAGATAGAGCTTGATAACACATCAAAATATGTGTCATGGACAAAAATACATGTATAACAAGCAACAACATATATGTATATATATCAATATGAAACTACAAACTGAAAAAGGAAACATTATTATAAATGTATGTATAACTAGTGCTTAGATGAATAAAAACGACATTTAAAAGTGTCCAAAGTCTAGAATGGAGCATATGATAACTTACTCATATATATCACAACAGTAAAAAGATGATAAAACAAATTAAACACAAAATATAGCCTAAAGCTATAATATGATATTTAACTCAAGTACTGGTCTCAGGAATATATAGACATTAAGTCCTAAAAATGTATGTGAGCCAAGTTGCATGATACATTTCAATCCTATCACTGCAAGATCATTGGCAGAATTATCACCCCACTATGTAAGTCCCAATATTGGCAATACCCTGAACACAAGATGTATCCTAAAGTTATTATATATTATTTAGCTCAAGTACTGGTCTCAGAGATACATAAGCATTTAATCCTGGAAATATATGTGAACCAAGTTGCATAATCCATTTCAATTCCGCCAATGCAAGGTCATTGGCAGAATTGCCACCCCGCTGTCTGGGTCTCAATATTTGTAATACCCTGAACGAAAAACTATGTAGGGGAAATTCCATTATGTGTTTAGCTAAAGCATTTGTTTCTTTGGACTTCCGGATATCATATAAATGGTTATATATCCTGTCCTGTAACCTCTTGGTAGTCAACCCTACATAGAATGCTTCACATTCATTACAGGTTGCAAGATATACTAAATTCTTGGTATCACAAGTAGCATGAAATCTGGGACAGAACAAAAATTGAGTTAGGGGATTCCAAAAAGTTTGGACATCCACAATAAAAGAACACCGTTTACAATGATTACAGGGAAAAGTGCCGTAGGGTGATAACATGGAATTCATTAGGGGTAGAACAGTATGTCTATCATTGCACAGAATCATTTTCAAATTATCACAATTTTTAAAAACAAAGCCTGGTTTAGCACCTATTAACTTTCTGGTTATGTTGTCAGTCATAAGTACATTCCAGTTATTGGATATAACAATTTTGATGGCATTAATGTTACTGGTGTATTTAGTAACAAATTTGACCATGTCTGTCGGTCCTGGTCGCCTATTATTGGCAAGGTAGCCTTTATCTACAGTGAACTGTCGATCTATAAAGTTCGCCATATTGGTCTCAGTATCTGGACTGCCAAGGGTATCTTGTCTAATGCTACGAACCATGTTGCGGTCATATCCCATGTCAAGAAATAGACCTTCCATGATATCGGCCTCTCTTAGAAGAGAAGGTCCCTTACCACATAATCTTTGCACCCTAAGGAACTGGCTCTTAACAATGCCAGGGAACATACTCCTAGGGTGCATACTATCAAATGGGAGTAGGCTATTCTTCCATACAGACTTCCTGTAGAGAGTTGACCCAATGGTGCCATCTGCATGTAACATCAAGGTCACATCTAGAAAATATATCTCGTCAGACGAGATCTCACTGGTAAATCTAAGAAACGTAGTTAGTAGTTTCTAAATAGCATAGGAAATTCATGAACTCCTCTCTAGTTCCTCCCCAAACTATGAGGATATCATCTACAAAGCGTTTGTACAATTTAACAAAGCCATACATCTCATGTGGAAACAAAAACTGTTTCTCCCACTGTAGAACAACCAGGTTGGCATAAGTGTTGGCGCAGGGGGTCCCCATGGCTACCCCCCACTGTTGTAAATAGTGTTGACCATTAAACAAAAACATATTATTGTAAAGTACAATATCAAGTAGTTGATGAATCAAGATCTTCCTATCATTACTGAGGTCATGCTCTTTGGCCAAGAGCTCATCCAAGTATTGCATACCTAGATCATTCGGTATGGACATAAACAGACTGTTAACATCCAGAGTGATGAGGAGGTGATTAATAGATGTATCTAATGTTAACTTATCCAAAGTGTCCAACAAATCATAGGTGTCCTTCAGAATAGAGGGGTAGTTGTTAACAACTGGTCTAAGTAAATGCTCTACAAAACTCGATACATGAGAAGAGACCCACCCCTCACTCGAGACAATAGGTCTTAGGGGGACAGGTGAAACGCCCTTGTGGATCTTAGGTAAGCCCTTTATGATGGGTGTCACAGGGCATTCAATATATAAATATTCAAAAATTTCAACACTGATTTGTCTGCACATCAACAGATCATGTAGGACATCATGGACACTATATATAATGGAAGTAATATCATTCTCACTCATCCTCTTATAGGTAGCAACATCTGATAACATGGATGTCATAGAAGTCTCATAGTCAAGCACATTCATCAACACTATGCCACCACCCTTGTCAGCAGGTTTGATGGTGATATCATGATTATTCTTAAGCATGGATAAGGCTCTAGATTCATCAGTAGTTAAGTTATAAAATCTACCCTTCTTACTATTGTTAGAAAACAGAGCATAAAGATCCTTCTCACATAGTTTCAAGAAAGAATCAACATGAGACGGCATAGATGGAGTAAAACAGCTATTACGTCTGAATTTGAATGACACATCATTCACATTGAAGTTATCATCTCTATCATTAAACAGTAGCTTCAATGATAAACGACGGCAAAAGAGTCTTAAGTCCAGTAATATTTCACTTAGCTTCGCACAATTGGCAGGAATGAAAGTAAGACCCTTGTTCAATAGTGCCAGATGTGTAGCATCAAGGGTAAAATCAGAGAGATTAAACACAAGGTCAGTCAATGTCTCATCTTTCTGTTGTAGTCCTGTTTCTCTCCTGAGAACTTTCTTTTTCTGTCCTTTGGTCCATGGCTGTTTGACCTCCCCCTGAATTGAGGTGTGAACTTCTTTCTGTATGGTAAAAAAGGGGGGTTGGGTTGTGTTACTTTAGGTACTGCTCCATCACTGGCGGTAGAAACACCAGGTTGCACAAAAAACATCTGTTGGTTTGGAGGCGGTGTGTCACTTAATGAATGGGAAGGAGCACACACCCTTCCTGTAACAACTGTTGCAGTAGAAGAATCATCACGTCCAGAGGAAACAACAGCATTGCTCACAAGTCCCATAGACAAAGCTGGAATGTTGGGGTTAATAGAAGACGAACCCACTGGCCTCACTGGCTCATCATTAGGGCCTGGTGTAAGTCCATTATTAGAAACACGTGGATTGTGGGACCTAGGCCAAATAAACACCTGGCCTTTAGCAAAGTCATTATGGTCCCTTGCCAGTTTGCGATGTTTAATGGTCTTAAGCCTATCACTATAGGCACTGGTTTGTGAGCAAACAACATGTATTTTATTGACACAAAAGTCAGATGTAAACTTCTCAGTAAAGGTCTTATGCATGTTGCCCACTTTAATTCTCAGCGCATCTTCCAGTGGTGAAAAATAATTTAATAATAGCTTAATATAGCTAAAGCCTAACTCTATATTAAGCTCTTGCCACTGTTTTAATAGTAGTGGGTGCGAGTCCCCATAGGTGGGCATACAAAAAACCCTCATACCCCTGGGGACCACACGAAAATGGAGGCAAGCCTCTAGATGTAATCGCTGCCATGTATAGCGTTGTAGCTGGTAGACATCATTCTCAAACACTCTCAATAGATTGTTAAAGTCTGTAATGTCCTCACCTGTGTTATGTATCAAAGGGGCTCCGCTCAAAGCAGAGAGGTCCAAAGACAATAAAGGGTTAGATTCGGATTTTAAAATCCCTTTCCATGAAGTGATGACATCCCTCGGCTCTGGACTACCTTCAGTGTTGATAACAGGTGTGTTAACAGCAAACTCCATCGCGTGCAGGTCGGTTGCCACAAAAAAGGGAAGGAAAATGGATCAGAAGTGAAGCAACAGTCCTGCCAAAAGGTGCTCCTTCCAAACAAAAAAATCCAGAAGAAAATGGTAAAAGGAGTACCAAACCACGTTGGAAATAATGATGAATAAGTCCCAGTAAAATCCAACAGGAAAAGTCTTTATTATAAACCAAAAAGTAAGCGCTTTCGCGTGGGTCCTCCCACGCTTCATCAGACAACATTACATACAAAATGCAAACCCTTTATATACTCCTTGCTAGAACAGCAAGGTGGGAAATCAACCAATTAGTCAAGCAATTAGCATTTTTTAAAAAAAACAGTTTGTAGTTAAACACATATCTCAACTACATTCTTCTCAATTCAAAACACAATTTTAAAAACACAATTTTAAAAAATGCATGATTATGTTTAAGAAACTATTATCATTGTTGGAATCAAGCACTATATGGTTCAAACAACGTTACTATAACACTAGGCATTCAGAACGTATAATTGTAGTGTTGATGTCAACAAAAGAGCTCCAAGCAAACCAGCAATGAATTGTAGTAACAAAGCTTGAATGAAGTAAAAGTATCACTTAAACTCACTTCTAAAGGGATCAATCTAGGACTATATATACACATTAATTTATAAAAGACTTGCTTTCAAACGCAAGTCTCAAATATGATGGTATCATTACAAAATTAATATGATAAAAGATGCTAGAGCCTGATATACTTAAAACTCGTGGCTATATGACCCTATTAAATTCCTACGCATGCAGAGTATGCAGTTCCGACGATAGATTAGCAAAAGAACAACATCAAGAATAATGGCTCCTGGAGCGATGCTTCGCGTAGACTAAGACATCACTCAAACACATAAAAACATCTGATGTGAATATGAGTGTATAATTGTGCAGATAACATCGTGCAAGGCTGCAACAATATTACATTAATCTCTAAAAACTGTACATGTGCATACAGTTAGAATTCCTATGTCCCGTTGCTATATAGACCCATATAAAAAAATGAAATCAACAAAGACAATATATTTATATATAAATTTCAAAAAATCCAATACAATAGCGGCAGGATAATCCCCAAGTAGGAATATTTACAAGAACCTGATTGTAGATATACTGTAAAGAAGAGCAAGAAAGAAAGGCAGATAAAAAGAGAAAAACTTATCAAAAGTAGAATTTAGGAAGAAATCAGTTACAGATCAGGTCTGAGTTTGGCAAGAGCGGGACCAGGTCTTTAGAAGGTAGTGTTTGAGTTGTAGTTTGAAATGGAACTTATGGGGATACGTCTTATTTTAAGTGGAAGGGAGTTCCAGGTGTGAGCTACAGAGTATTTATATAGGGACTTACCAATATTTTTTGATGGTTTGTAAATGTCAAGAAGATGTTTGTCAGATGTATGAAGTTGACATCGGGGTTATATAGAGATACAATATTAGAGATGGAGGAACAGGAAGTGGGATTATAAAGAACTGAGTGTGTCATATGCAGTTGAGAAAGAAACAGTTATTTAGGGAATTCAGGCCATTGTAATGATTTAAGGGCGAGGCAGTGGTGGGATTTGTAAGGGAGATTAGAGGCAAATGTAGCTATTTTATTGTATGTTTGCTCTAGGTTAGAGAGACGTGAAGACTGAAGGTTAGTAAAAACTGGAGCTGCATACAAAAGACAGGGTAATAGGAGAGGCAGGGCCAGGGAGGGTTTGCTGGAGGGTGAAAGCAGTTTGTGGTTACGGTACAGGAGAAAAAGTTTCTGGTGTTTTTTTTTTTATGCAATGATGGATAGGTATGTCGAATTTTAATTCATTGTCAATTATAACACCAAGTAATTTAGTATGTGGTTCTGGTCTGATAGTGGTATTGTTGAGGGAGGTAATACAGAAAGTGGATTTGTTTGTTGCCAGTGTTTTAGGAAGGAAAATTAGAAGTTTAGTTTTCTTTGGATTTAGAATTAGTTGATTACCAGTGAGCAGGGTTCGAAGGAAGTAAAAGTGTCTTGGGTAAGAGCAAGGAGTTCTGGGATGCTGTGGGCAGTGGTAATAAGGGTCAAGTCATCGGCATATTGTAAGAGTGCAGAGAGGTTGGTAGCAGAGCATAAACTGTAGTAAAAATATTGACCAAGAAAGGAGCCAACATAGAGCCTTGGGGGACACGGTGTTAATAGGAAGAAATGGGGAGGTGACCATTTTCCAGCATATCGATTGTTTTCTATTAGATAAGTAGCTAAAAAAGCAGCTTAAAGAGGGGGTGGAGAGATGAAGGTCAGAGAGTTTAGTTATCAGTTTAGAGTGAAAGACAGTACCAAATGCTTTGGAGAGATCGAGGAATAAGCAGGAAACTAGTAGGTTGTTGTCACGGGCTTCTGCTACTGTTTGAGTGAATGAGAGTAGAGCTGTTGATGTACTGTGGTGGGGTCTGAAGCTGAAGGTGGCAGTAAGAATGTTATTATTTAGCAGGTGTTTAAGTAGCTGAGTGTGGACACACTTTCCTTGAATTTTGGAAAGGGGGGATAGTATAGCAATGGGACGATAGTTGGATGGGTCAGTGGAGTTTCCTCCTTTGTGAAGAGGGATTGTGTAGAAGAATTTCCATACATACATGGGACAAGAGATTTGGTAATAGAATGATTAATAGGGATAAAGACAGGGTAAGCAATAGCATTGGCAGCAATTTTAAGAAAATAGGAAGGAAGATTGTCAACAGAGGGAGAGAGCAGTGCTTAAGTTTATTTAGTTGGGATTTGATGAAAGCAACAGGTACTGGTTGTAGGGAGAATGTATTGGAGGAAGGAGGACTGGAATGTAAAGGTAGAGAGGAGGCAGTTGAGCTATTTGCAGTTAGTATTTGGATTGTTTCAATAAATTAATTATTTAAAAGAGCAGCAGTCTCTGAGGCAGTATTGACAGGGAACGGGTTGGGGGTAGGAGGATTACCAGGGTGGAAGATTGTATTTATGGTAGACCAACATTTTTTAGGGTTGTTATGTTGTTGTTATATGGGCTACTTTGGTTGGAGGGAAAGAAAGTTTTTTTTGTCTCTGATAACTAGTTTTTTACACCTGTTTCAAAGTTCCTTGTAGCTTTGCAGTAAGGGAGGAGTTTTATTTCTGAACCCAAGTTTTCCAAGCAGCATCCCTCTGATGCATGATAGGAGTCCTGGATTCAGACACATTAAATCCCGCCACCAATGCAATTCCCATTCAATAAATCTCAGTTCTGTCACCTGGAAAGCCAAGGGATGAAGATGTTGGGTCTGACAGTTCCTCAAGTACCACTGAATTTTTCTCATGTTTAGTCTGGCTAGTGGTATCATGAGGATCATTAATACCATGAGAGCTAGAATTTTAAAAAACTGTCTTGCTGAAGCCATGTTTAGAAGAGAGAAATCCAAGAAAATGCCCTGATAAGTCAGAATATCTTCTGCAAAGTCCATCCTTTTTATTGTCTCCATCAAACACTGCAAGAAAATAATTCATTGACAGGCTATGAGGAAGGACTTTTGAAGGTTCATTTTGAAGCCCAGGTAGGAAAGGAGGGATACAACCTTGTCCAAGGACTCCAAGTACCTGGAAACAGAATATGCACAAACCAGGAAGTCATCTAAATAAGGAAAAATGTGGATACCTAGAGGTCTCCAATAGGCAACCAGTGGGTTCAGACACTTTGTAAACACTCAAGTTGCAGTAGATAGCCCAAAGTGTAATGCAGAAAACTTATAATCTAAGTCAGTCATGGCAAATCTCAAACCTTTGCTGAAAATGGGAGCAATAGGAATGTGACGATAAGCATCCTTGAGAGCTAGAGTCACCATGAAACAGTAATCTAGAAGCAAAGCTAGGACTGCCTATGAGGTGAGCATTTTGAATTTTGAAAGTTGTATAAAGGTGTTTGGAAAGGACAAATCTAGGACGGGTCTCCAGGTATGCTCCTTTTTTGGTACCAAAAAGATTTTGGAGTAAAATCCTTTGCATATCACAGGCACTGATTCTATGACTTCCTGCTTCTATCATGTGATGGAGCACAGGAGAAAGAGCTCTGTCTGGTCTGGTGGGTGTGGTGGAATTCCCCTGAAAGGGCGAGGATTTTCTGTCCACTGCCAACTGTATCCTCTCCAAATTATTCTCAGAACAGACTTCAGTGAGACTACTTGCAGCCAGGCTGCAGGTTTCAGAGACTAGGGGAAGGAAAACAAGAATGAAGGGGAGGAGGAGGTATGGGTGCTCTCTGTCTAAACACAGTCATTCCTCTGAATGGGGTTGATTCTGTTTTGGAGAGGAAACTCTCTTGTTTGGTTTTGAAGAATTATCATCATGGAATTTTATTTTGGATCCTGACTTGTGTTTGGTTGGTAGTTTTGTTTGTTCTGTCCATGGAAGAAAGATGTCTTGTTTGGGAAGAACTCTGGTACAGGAAACATTCTAGATATCCCATACCCTGTACACTAATTTGCCTCTATCATCCCATTGTTTGGAATCTGTGTAATAGAGGGCCCAAACAACAATTCAGAACTTAAAGGTGCATTCAGAAAATTTCAGCTTTTAAATTATCAGTTAAGTCCTAATTACATAACCAAGCATACTGTCTCAATACAACAGAAGACACAGCATTTTTCAAGACTGTATCTACACATTCAAGCATACCTCTCGAAGCATGTTTCAAAACCCGAGTCAAATTAGGAACAATCTGATTCATATAAGACTTTTGCCCTGCAGGTAAAGATTCTGCAAAATCATTTAAACTGTATGCACACTGTAAAATATATTTCCGCATATAGCCTTGATAATTTAACATTCTAAAGGCTTGAAAGAGACATCCTTTTTCTCTGAAGATCTAACCATTTTCGTTCTTTATCAGGGGGCATTGGATTAGATGAAGCCTAAGACTTTTTATTTGAGCAGGCAGCTGGACAGACCACAGCTGGGTCAGTACTCAAATGAGAAGAGAGAGACCTGACATATCTGAGGAAACCCTATATTTTCTCTGAGCCTTTTTAGGGACTGCTGGCATAGATACTGGTGCACTGCATGCAGCTTTATAAACATCTCCCAAGGCCATTAAGATAGGGGGATAGACTCAGAATTAAGCATCGTGTCCTCTATAAGGTAATATACTCTGCCTTTCTCTGAGGTAGTGCCGACTGCTCTCAATCAAAAACATCACTAACTCTAGCAATCACGTGAGGAAAAGTGAACACTTGTTTAGACTTAAGCTCTGGTTCATCTTCTGAAAAATCAGAGGGACTGGACTCACTGTCAACTAGGAAATCGCCATTGTCCTCATCAGTTTCCTTATCATTCTCTGAAGCAACAGAAAGATATGTAGGCAAACTAGCAATAAATCATTTATAGGAATACAACAACCTAAATTAGCTGATTGCAGAACCCTCTTAGCCAAGAAAACCACATTAGCCTTATAAATAGCTATACAATGATTATTAGCTAAATAATGAAACTTCTGTTTCTTTGTTTTGTGAACTTCACTACTAGATAAAAGATCTGGGGACACGGTATTATGTCTGGCAAGGAGTCTGGGTTTGGTTCTCCCATACTTGTAACAGGTACTGGGACAGCCCCCAGAAGATTGTCTAAACCCCATTCCATAGTGGACAGCAAAGCTGCACTAGAGGAAATGGGATAAAAGGAAAGTGAAATGTGAGCCTAGCAGTGCCCCCAACAGAATCACTAGCAATATGGTGAGGCATATTTTATTTTTATGTATCTATTTATTTTTAGGTGCAACCAGATTTGATAGGGGGTACCAGAGTTAGTATCCGTCAAGTCAGGGGAGAAAATAACAATCAGAATAGTAAACTGACAGTACTGGATAATGTATCACAATAAGCACTTAGAGACTGTGGTAATAAGTATGTCCCCATACAACTACACTCTGACAAACTGTCCTGTTATCAAATAAAAAAAAATGTTTGCAATGTGTTCAGAATTCTCTTACAGCTGGCAGAAGTTAAAGAATTTCTAGTAAACAAAGTTCAAATACCAAAGCAATCAATGTGCCAAACAAGTGTTAAAAAACAGGAATAAAACACAAACAAGGTGCACGTAAATACAAAATTAAAAAAAATAAAAAACATTGTCTAGAAGTCACAGAGTCAACATTTATTAACACTAAGTGCTTTCATTTTCAAATCTAGAATTTCATCAGAGTAACAAGCAAATAAAGAATAGGTCAATCTTTTTAACTCAAACAGGCTGCAATATGATTGAACTCATCATTGCAGATAATAAGAGACAGCTTGCTGAATCAACAAGGAGATTAAGGTACTTAATAATTCTATTGTCAATGATGTTTTGTTTATGTCCTATGATGCTGAGTATAAAAATATTTTTGTGAGAATTGACAAGATGTGCAAGTAAATATGTAGCACAACTGTAATAAACTTGACGGAGGCCAGAAACAATATGAGACTGACACAGCCTACCCTAGACCAGTTAAGAGTACAGAAATGGTTTTAAGGATCTTTTAAACTTTAATGAGGAAAGAAGAGTTAAAGTTCAATCCACGAGTGGAGTCCCACAGGGATCGGTCCTGGGTCCTCTCCTGTTTGGCATCTACTTCTCAGAAGTCCAGGCCAACACACAGGGACTCTGGCTGACCAAGTTTGCAGATGGCTGCAAGCTGGGAGCCATTATTAACTCCCCAAGTGATGCAGACATCATACAGAAAGGCCTCACTGAGACCAATGGCTGATGTCAAAACCATGGCCTTAGGCTTAATGCCAAAAAATGCATTCTCATCCCCTTTGGGAAAAACTCAGTTCCCACTAATTACCACATCGATGGGAGCCCACTGAGCACTAAAGGTGTTATAAGAGATCTAGGGACACAAGTTGACAGCAACCTCTCCTTCGACCCCCACATTGCCACTGTGGTCAGAAAGTCCTTCTATGTGGCACATCTCATTACCAAGGGTTTGCATCCAGGAAGAAAGAGGTCATCATCTCTCTCTACCCTTCCCTCATTAGGCCAATCATCGAGTATAATGCCCCATTTGGCATGTACCTCACTAGACACATGCAACAGCTTGAAAGGCCACAAAAGTACCTCATGAAGAGGATCCTAGGCCTTAAACCCATGTCCTACGTGGACAGACTCAAAAACTCCAGCTATTCTCTGTCTCATATCGTCTACTAAGAGGCGATCTCTGCTTTGACTTACAAAGCCATGTCTGACCCAGCTCTGTTAGAAATGCTACATCTAAAGAAATCCCATTCCCTCTGCGCCACACGCTCCAGAGATTTCAACCTCATTACCACAATCAACAGAACATGCTGGAGGGATAATTTCATAACCCAGAGACTGCCGATGCTCTGGAATAGACTTCCCATACATGTCTAGCAGAGCACCTCATTGGCCCTCTTCAAGAGAAATCTTGCTGAGTGGATGGGAAATAGAAAATTCACCCCAGGGATCACTCCAGTGGCTCTACTTGATAGAGGCACTGGGAACTAATGTCGGGCGGCACGATGCCAGGGCACTTCTATGGGCTAGCCTTATAAAGGTTCCAGGGCCATTAGCCTACTACACACCTATGAACCTATGAATCAATATACGAGGAAATTTCCCCTTTGGAATCCCCTTTATAGAGAATATCCGAGAGACTTATGGGCCAGAAACAGCTGACCTCATCAATGAGACTCAATGTGAATTGCAAGAAGAATACTCCTACTAATTGTTCATAGAGGGGGCAGGAGGAGAAAGTGGAGATGAATAGCTCCTTATTTGACTTATGTGGTTCCTTTGGTATTTCTTTAGAATCTAGATGCTCCTCTTATTAAGTATTTTAACACTCTTTTGAGGTCTAAGATGTGGCTGAAAACTATTTAAATACAGTACAGGATACTTTTAAAGTGTTCAGTCTTACAGAAAGACATCTTTCTGACTCTTTGGTTATGTTATTTAAATGAGGTTTCAATTTTATTCTGACTTTTAGATTGGATTTAGTTAAGGCTCTTACTCAAGTAAAGCTTTTTACCAGAAATTTGAATTTACGTTTGGTTTTTTTTGCACTGACATGTCTCCTGTGAACTGACACGTCTCTTATGACCAACAATTTGCAATTTAAGAAAAAGAGTGTTTTTTGCCACCTGTGAATCCTACTGTGGCAGTTTCTGAGAGATTCTGTGAACATAGCTTTAGGAAGACGTATGCCAGCCACAGTAGATCGTCTTGTAATTTAACATCAAATGAGAGGGCACTATTGCAGACCATCAGAAATGATAGATTCCTCAGGGTTATGAAACCCAATAAAGGCAGAGGTGTGTGTCTTATAGATAGCCTTGATTATTCCACCAGGATGTTTGAGTTACTGTCAGAAACAAAAAAAGAAGTTATGTCTTACCATAACGTTCCATCTGTATTGTTGATCTTTATCTATTCTTGACTGATGGGTCACAGTTCCGACCCTTGGAATTGATCCGGCAGTTACACAGCTCGTGCCATCCAAAAAAATCTCCAGAACTGCAAGTCTACCCATAATTACCCTCTCCAACTTACCTCAGATCGAGTTTGCATAGACAAAAGAAAAGTGTAATAAAAGTCAGAAGCCTTGTCCAAGGTGCCTGAAACAATAAGAACCCAGGACAGAAAATCACTCCACCAGAAACCTGAAGGAGGAGGAAGGTGGGACAGATACAAGAATAGATGAAGATTGACAACACAGTTGGAACATTATGGTAAGACATAACTTCTTTATCTGATGTTTTGACCAAAAAACAGGAAAGAACCAACAATTCCTAATGAAACAAACAGCTCCAGGGTCCACAGTTAAATCCAAACAGCAGTAACTTGAAGTAACTTGTAAAAATTCCAGGCAATAAATCCACAAAGTACCAACCAACTGTTTAATGAAGCGCTTTTGGTCTTGCAGATTGCAATAACTTCTTCAGATAAAATAATACAACTTTACACTGTGTTAAAAATTCACTCCACTTACATCATGTGTTCACTCTGAACCAATTACCACCCCTTCCTCTTCAGAGATTGAGTTAACCCCTTACTACCCTTTTTTTTTTAAAAATTATCCAAATGTATGTCATTGTTGTTCAAACAGACTTCTGTTGTAAAAACATTTTATGTTATTTATATATGTACTTATATGGAAAATGTACCTATTAAAAACAATTATATACTAGACCTTTGAATTTTAAAATACATAAAATAGAACACATTTCATTAATACCAGGATATTGCTTACAATAGATACACATACTGCACTTTGCCATATGTGCATTTCTATGTAATATGGTGCTTTGAGTCTCCAACAACAGAAGTTGTACATGTCTATGTCTATGTTTGCCTCAATAAACATGTCACTAATGTATGCTCTAATTCGTGGGTAAGCCACATTTAATTCATTCTTAGAAATGTTTACATAAGTTTCACTCTGTAGCATACTTTTCATTCTATTCACATAGTTTTCTGTCTGTATTATTACCAATCCTACCCCCTTGTCTGGTTTCATCACTCTAACAGACAGTTTTTGTCACTCAATGAATGCCTGCCACCCTGTTTTGTTAGTATTAAAATCACTGAACTTTAATTTATTAACTTCTAAACAGTTCCTGAAATCTATTTCACAAATTCTTTCAGAAAATGCCACTGCAGGGTGCATGGGAGGGTTATAAGTACTTGCTATTCGAAAAACATTCTCATTGTACTCATGTTGCCCTAACAAAAGAGCAAGGTTAACTTTCCTCACGAAATGTTTAAGGTCTAATAAAGTTTTTGCCACGTCTGCATTACTTGCAGGTACAAAAGTCTGTCCTTTCACTAACAGTTCCACTAATTTGGGCTCTAACGAGAAGCAAGAGTAATTGTAGACTTTAAAGTCTTTATTTTCATTATCTACGATGTTACAGTACCTGTTTGCATTGTGAAGTTTAGTATTTACCTCCTCTGCCTGCGTCTGTTGTTGCCTCTTTGTGCCCTCCTTCTCCGAGAGTTGGGGTTTTGCGCTTGGTTGTGAAAATTTACAGCATGTTGTCCCTGACTGTTCATGTTGTTTAGATGATTCTCAGATGTAGATGCTTGGTTATTCTTATTATTAATCCTTTCACTTCTTCGTGGGGGAACTGGAGAGCCCTGGTTGCTATTTATGTTAACGTTGGTCTCCGTTGCCACATTTGCTTCTGTATTTAAATTAGCTCCTCCTTGCTGCCAGTTTTGACCAGTCGAATTCCATATTTGCGATGATGGTGGTTTACGGTAGGCTGAACCTTTACTTTAGTCCACCCTGTCCCTGTTCAGTTTTTTTAATTTTTGTAAAATGTAGTTTCTCCATGTGTTGATCTATACTACTGATTGTCCTAATATACTCAAAGCGGTACTGCTCAAAGTCAGCATCCGCTTTTATTTCATTGTCCACGTTTACAATATCTTTTGCTATATTATCAGTGGCAATCTGATAGTGTTTTAACACCAGCTCTAGTAGTTCAAGTCCATGTCTGTTGAACAATTTAATTAAATCTTGATACAGCACTGAACCCTCCTCAAGACCTGTTGGGTATTGCCAAACGGCCCTTAGGGACTATTCTTTCTTTTATGCACTCATGGAAATATGTTATTTCAAGTTGCAGTTTCTTATGCTTTAAAAGTTTATAGTCCAAGGTTTTTAAATTTGCTGTGATACTGTTATTCCCCCAGCTGGATGCCCCTGTTCTACTGCTGATCCTCGGTTACTTAATATTAAAGGTTCACTTAACCAGGAAATAATATTCGGAGCCCCAGTAAGCCTCAGGGTTGTCACAGCATTAGTTACTGTTGTTAGTTTGCATAGTCTCAAAATGTACTGTAGAATTTTCACTCAACATACCTGTATATGTCCTATTTAAGGTGGAAAGTGTTTCGGCTGAAAAGGTAGCACTGGACTGCCCCATCCTTATTTGGTTCACAGTGTCCATGCTGTTCCTTGACTGATGTTGTGCCTAGCGAGTCCAGTCTTGTTGTTAAGTCTTCTCCTCTTTGGGAAAGCAACCCCATGAGCATTGTTAAATTCCCTAAGTCCTCATTTTCTGACAAGGATGTTTGAGTACTGTCAGTCCCCTCTGTAGCCATTTTACCACAACACACACGCTTTGACCAAAGCCAGGAAAGAACCAACAATTCCTAAATGAAACAAACAGCTACAGGGTCCACAGTTAAATCTACACAGCAGTAACTTGAAGTACAAATTCCACACAATAAATCCACAAAGTACCAACCAACTGTTTAATGAACCCCTTTTCATCCTGCAGATTGCAAGAACTTCTTCAGATAAAATAATACAACTTTACACTGTGTTAAAATTCACTCCACTTACATCATGTGTTCACTCTGAACCAATTACCACTCCTTCCACTACAGAGATTGAGTTAACCCCTTACTACCCTTTTTTTTTCAAAATTATCCAAATGTATGTCATTGTTGTTCAAACTGACTTCTGTTGTAAAAACATTTTATGTTATTTATATATGTACTTATATGGAAAATGTACCTATTAAAAACAAACATTATATACTAGACCTTTGAATTTTAAAATACATAAAATAGAACACATTTCATTAATACCAGGATATTGGCATGCATTTGTACGTAACTGCTACATAAGTTCAAGTCTTTCTAAAATAAGGGAGTCTGGACATCCTCTAATATCTGTTATAACATGGTCTATGGCTCTAAACTTGAACCTATGTTCTGGGTATTCAGAAATATGTCTTGCTAGTGCATTTTCTTGTTTCCCCCTACTAATACTATAAGAGGCAAAAATAGACATAGACATGTACAACTTCTTAACTATGCCAGCCCCTAGAATTCCCATCTTGTTTGGCATTCCCAAAGTGCATAAAAGCATAGAAAATCCTCCCATGAGACCTTTAGTAGATGCATGGAATAGTACAGCATATTCATGTGCAAAGGCATTAGATTCAATACTGAAAAAGTACACTAGCCAAGAAAGGCAGATTTGTAAAGACTCATGGACTTTCTTACGTGACATAAACAATTTGGAATACAAGGAAGAATATAATTTCCTAACCATAGATGTGAAAGACCTGTACACATCTATCCCACATACTGAAGGGATTGAGTGGGTAGCCTACATAATGAGATCTAAAAGGGCACCAACAACAGAAGTAAGTCTAGTGGAGGAACTACTTGACATCATTCTCAGTAACAACTATATTACGTTTGATAATGACTTTTATTTACAAAGAACAGGTGTGGCAATGGGTTCACCATGTGGAGCCAGTTTTTCAAACTTGGTTATGGCATACTGGGAGCAAGAGTATATCCAGAAGAACCCAGAGATTAGTGAACTTCTCTACTTCTATACAAGGTTCCTGGAACACATCTTTATTATCCTTAAAGGAGATGTCAAGACAGCACAAGACTTAGTGAACCACCTTAATAACACAACAGAATTTTTGCAGTTCACTGATAATTTTGGACACAACAGTACTGCATATCTAGACATTGAATTGAAAAAAGACAAAAATCAAGGAAGATACATAGGTAAAATCTATAGGAAAGAGACAAATTCTAACACTTTCCTACACTATTATTGCTGCCACCCATACCATCAAAAAAGGTCAGTACTGAAAGGTCAATTAGTTAGGGCAGCCAGAATGGTGAGCATAGAAGAAGATTTCTATGCAGAATGAGAAAATTTGAGGGAGATGTTTCTGAGCAGAGGTTACCCTGATTCCCTCATCATGCAACTGACACAAGAAATACAAAACAAAATAACTAGGGGACTATATAAAACCCTATTTTAGATCAAAGTTATAGGCAAATCTTGGTTAATGACATAACAAACAGTGAGGTAGATAGGTCAGAAAGATTTCACATGAAATACAGTTTTATTACAACATATAGTCTGAATGCATGGGACTTTAAGAACATAATTTCTAAGAACGGGAATTTGTTACAGGGTGACACATTTATTGTGAACAAACTTCCAATTCCGCCACAAATTATTTTTAAGAGAGGAAGGAATATGAAAACTATGTCAGAGACTCAAAGCACCAAATTACCTAGAAATGCACGTATGAAGTGCGGTATGTGTATCTATTGTAAGCACATAAAAGTAGGACCAGTATATCATCTAAGGGACAGAAAATACTACACAAGGAAGAGATTTGATTGCCAATCAAAACTGATAGTTTATGTAGCTAGATGCCAACATTGTCCAGTATTCTATGTGGGGAAAACTGACCAAACATTGAGAGAGAGAGTGTACGAACACTTTTATAGCATAAGTAGGGGGAAACAAGAAAATGCACTAGCAAGACATATTTCTGAATACCCAGAACATAGGTTCAAGTTTAGAGCTATAGACCATGTTATAACAGATATTAGAGGATGTCCAGACTCTTATTTTAGAAAGACTTGAACTAGAGTTGGGAGGGTGGCTTAATGGCTAAGGTGTCTGCCTTACAAACACAAGGTGCAGGGTTTGAGTCTCACAAGGGATAATTGACTAGGCTTAAAATGGCTAGCAAGGGCCGTTAGCTTAGTACTAAACTATAAACCTATAAACTATTATGTAGCAGTTACGTACAAATGCATGCCAATATCCTGGTATTAATGAAATGTGTTCTATTTTATGTATTTTAAAATTCAAAGGTCTAGTATATAATGTTTGTTTTTAAGTACATATATAAAAAACATAAAATGTTTTTACAACAAAAGTCTGTTTGAACAACAATGACATGCATTTGGATAATTTTTAAAAAGAAATGGTAGTAAGGGGTTAACTCAACCTGTGTAGAGGAAGGAGTGGTAATTGGTTCAGAGTGAACACATGATGTAAGTGGAGTGAATTTTAAACACAATGTAAAGTTGTATTATTTTATTTGAAGAAGTTATTGCAATCTGCAGGACAAAAAGCTCTTCATTAAACAGTTGGTTAGTACTTTGTGGATTTATTGCATGGAATTTTTACTTCAAGTTACTTTAAGTTACTGCTGTGTGACTTTAACTGTGGGCCCTGTAGCTGTTTGTTTCTTTATCTGATGCTGTCAGTCTTCATCTATTCTTGACTGATGGGACAGAGTCCACAGCTACCTTGTTTCCCGGGAGGCCTTATGGAAGGACATTCCTGAGCACCATAGAACCAAAGGATTCTCTCCACCTGGAGACCATCTCCAATTTGTAATGCATAATAAAGGTCTAAGGCTTAGCCCAAGTTGCAACAGTTCAAATTTCTGACATAGAAGCTTTGGAGTGAAAGACTGCAGAAGTCGACACTGATCTTGTAGAATGTGCCTTGCCTGGTTTTGGGAGTACCACATTCAAGTTCCTGTATATGAAAGATATACATTCTGTCAACCACCTGGAGAGAGTTACTTTGGACACTGGTCTTCCTATAGTAGCACTGGCAAAGGATACAAACAATTGCTCAGATTGTCTAAATTGCTTTGTTCTATCTAAGTAGAACCGCAACTGCCAATGTACATTCAGAAGGTGAAGGCAGTACTCTCCTTTGTTAGAATAATTTGGAAGAAAATACAGGTAAGTCTATAGACTGACTGATATTAACATCTGAGATCACCTTAGGCAGAAAGGTTGGATTTGTCCTGAGTGACACTTTGTCCTTCTGGAAAATTAAGTAAGGGACTTTAGAACATAGAGCTTATAATTTGGAGACTCATCTCATGGAAGTGACACCTACAAGAAGTAATGTCCTCCTGGAAAGGAACTTTAAATCACAGGTAGCTGCTGGTTCAAATAGTGATGCCGTATGTGTTTGCGGTACTAGAGTCAGATCCCAAGGTGGGAGAGGATCTTTAAAAGGGAGCTTTAACTGTATAGTACCTTTTAGGAAAATGTTGCAAAGTTTCTAGGAAATCAAAGGTTGGTCTCCAAAACCAATATGAAAATTCAAAATTACTGCTAGAATAACCTTAACTGTAGAAGCAGAGGCACCTTTATTAAAGGTGGCAGCTAGAAACTTCAAAATATTCTGTACTGGCACTGCAAAAGGGTCTAATCCATTGTGAACGGCCCATTTAGAAAATCTCTTCCATTTGCTTAGGTAGCCAATGGAGGATTGTTTATGAGATGCCAACAAAATATGCCATACTGGAGAAGGTATAGCATTATGCCTGGTAACTAATGGAAGTGGAGGAACCAAGCTGTCAGCTTGACAGTCTGAAGACTGGGATATACTAGTCCCTGGAGATGGGATAGGAGATCTGGAACTGGGTCCAGAATCTATGGGTGGCAAAGCAGATGAGGCCAAAGGAAGGGAAACCATATCTGTGAAGGCCAATAAGGAGAAATGAGGATCACATTGTTTCTCAACTGAGATGCTTTCTTGAAAAACAACAGGATCAGAGGGACGGGAGGGAAGGCATAGAGTAGACCCTGAGGGCCAATCGTGTAGAAGAGCGTATCTGGGTGACTTACCCTCTGGGAGAATTAGGGCAATGTAGCTTCTGCACTTGTTGTTCAGGGGTGAGGCAAACAGGTCGCAGTACGGCTGGCCCCAATGAAGAAAAATCTCCTTTGCTAGTCTGGAGTTCAGACACCACTCGTGAAACAGAAGGATACATCTGCTCAATTTGTCCGCAATTATGTTGGAAGTCCCCGGGATGTGCGCTGCTATCAGAAAGTGGCTGGAAGATACAGCCCATTGCCACAATTAAAGGGTTCTCAACCCAGTGGGTAGGACTTGGTTCCCCCCTGTTTGTTGATGTACCAGACTACTGACATGTTGTCTGATTGAATAGCTATCATCCCTAGAGGTAAGGCAGAATGAAATGCTTCCAACACCAGAAGCACTGCCCTTTGCCCCAGTACACTGATATGCAGGTTGGCCTTTGAAGGGGACCAAGTTTCTCGGACTGTCTTCCCTAGATAATGCCCCCCCACCCCATCTGGGAAGTATCCACGGTCACTATTGCCTCGGCATGGGGGAAGACAAAGGGACAACCTCGAGGAATCTCCTTCAAATGCATCCACTAGGTCAGATTGTTCTTGCACCAGCTGGAAATGAAAATTTAGTGGTCCATGGGATGAGTTAGAATTGACCACTGGTTTGCTATTAGCCATTGGAGAAGTCTCATGTGAAATCTTGCTAGTGGGATTAATGTGATAGCAGCTGCCATGGAGCCCAGAGCTTGTAGAATTAGTTAAGCAGATATCTTGTTTCAGCACAGTAGTGGATGAACTTGCATCTGTATCTTGGATTAAATTACGTTTTAACAGTATAATAAATATTTGGATTTTTTAACATACAGAAGAACTTCTCTCATTGTTCCTGGTTCGTTTCAACAGTTTTTTGCATCTGTATCTTCTGCAACCTGTGAAGGGGAAATGATGTAATGCAAGAAAAGTTGAGATGAGCTCCGATGAATTCCAATTCTTGGGTGGGAATTAACTGGAATTTCTCAGCATTTATTGTTATGCCAAACTGGTGGGACAGGTCCAGTATGAAGTCCATAATCTATTGCAGTAGATGCCTGGAGGGAGCAGAGAGGAGCCATTCATCTACGTAAGGAAACACTCGGAATCCGTGCAGTCTCAAGTGAGCTGTGACCACTGCCATGCATTTGGTGAACACCCTGGGGGTTCTGGTGAGACCAAAGGGCAGCACCCTGAACTGGAAATGACTGGCTCCTATTTGGAGGCAGAGAAACTGTCTCGAGAATTTGTCCACCTTTATGTGGTAATATGTATCTTGAAAGTCGACAGAGCACATCCAATTGTCTTTCTCTAAGAAAGGTAGAATAGACTGAACTGTAACCATCTGGACTTTTGCTTGTTGGACAAATTTGTTTAGAATACTGAGATACAGAATTGGTTTCCAGTTCCCTGTTTCCTTTGGCACTAAAAAGAATCTTGAGTAAAAAATGGATCCTAACTAGTCTGGCAGAATTTCATGGATGACTCTTTTTTTCTAGCAGCATTTGTACTTTATTGCCGCTTGAACTCTCTGACTAGATGGAACGTTGTGGAGTTTTCCAAGGGTTCTTGGATAAAGGGTGAATGGAATTAAATAACCTCTGGTAATTATCCTTAGCACCCAAGCATCGGTGGTTATGTGTCACCAGGCTTCTGGGTGCATGGAAAATCTTCCCCCGACTGCTTCTAGAGGTAAGCAATTGGGCCTCCCTTCAGGAGAGCTGATAGGACTGACTGAAGAACGAATCTCTGGAACTTTAATTCTGCAGACCACTCCTGCCTTTGGGATGGTGTCTTCCACCGGAATCCCCCTCTGCCCCAAGGGGAGTCTGAGCCATGTGTCCTGGAAAGTCTTCTGTGATTTTTTGAACCACATTTTACCACTCCTTTGATTCCTGGAATAGGATTGCTGAGGAGTGGAAAAGTGTACGCCCACAGCAGACAAAGTCTTTCCATCCTTCTCACACCTGGACAGAGTTTCCTTAACTTTGGGACCAAACAAGAAGGACCCATCAAAGGGGACATTGAAAAAGGAAGATTTGAAAGATTCTGCAAATTCACACAGGTGCATCCAAGTAAGTCTTCATATTGCAATGCCTGAAGCTGCTGACCTGGTAGCCTCTTCAGCTGCATGTGCAATGGAGCCTCATGGATGAGTTTAATATCAGCTCCAGGGTAGCTAGTTGGGAGGCTACCTTTTCCTGGACCTCTCAGCCACAGCTCCTACCAGAGTATCTCAGAGCTCTGTGACCAGATCCCTTTGGAGTCTAGGGAAATGTGCCAAGAAGTTCGAGGACCTGATGGAGAAGGTTGATGATGCATAGACCTGCTTCCCAAATCTGTTCATCACCCTGGACTCTTGGTTCAGGGGATGAGCAGTAGAACTTTCTTCGGCAAGTTCTTTCTCACTGGCTGCCACTACCACCATGGCATCTACTACCAAGCCCTTAGCCCAGTGGGGTTGGTCCTCTGAAGCAGTAAGTATCTTATCAAGTCTCCAGGGGACTGGTTCAACAGCATCACGAGCCTTCCAAGCCTGCCTAGCAATTAACTTAATTAAATCATCAGCAGGTGGGGTCACCCAGAAGATAGATGGGCATGCAAAAAAGGCCTGCAAGTACACAGATTCCTCAGAGGATGGGTCTTTGGGCTTCCAACCACCCCTCTGCTTCAGGATCTCCAGAATGTCTCCGAAGGATACGTCTTCTGGGGGTGATCGTGGGGAACTCTCCCCTTCGTCAAAATGCATGTCCTCTGTGATGGATTCTTCTGAGAATCAATGTGCTTCCTCTTGCATGATCTCTTCTGAGGGGGCTCCTCAGTGGGAAGATCTGTGGAGGATTTAGAAGATGTAGTATCCTTAAAAGGTAAGTCTTGAAACTGTGATGCACGCTGTCTGGGGGTAAAGGTTGGTGCCTGAACTGAAGAGCCTGGGGCTTCAAGGGGAGACTCCAATAACCCAGAAGCCATATGAGAAGATGCAGTGGCCAAAGCCCTTTCCATAGCCTGAAAGGCAGAACCCCCTGTGGAGGGATGGGAGCCCAGAACCAAGACCGACAAACTCAGAACTGGGGTCACACCCCACCCTGAGAGCCCCATCTGACAGACCAGAACCAAGGAAGCATCCACCAGCACTGTAGCTGTAAGGGTTATGGACGGCTTCACAGAAATGCTCAGAAATTACACAAACCCTCCATGCTCAATAGCCAACACATGGTCTTGGGGACTAAACAGTGCTGATGGCACAGAGGGGGGCCAAAGCCAGACCCGGCACTGACGGCAAAGGTGCAGTTGGCGCTGAAGTCACAGGAACCTTGGTAGTCAGAGCCAAAGGCTCTAAAACCTGGCATGAGGTTAGAGGAGAAGAGTAATTGGGTGTAGTCGGAAAAAAAACAGCTGCTCTAGAAGGGACAGTGGGCTGGACAGTACTGGAAAGAACCCTGGCTGCCAAGATCTGGTCCACCAACCTAACAACATCCAGTTCCTAAAGACTTCTGGTGGAGCACATTGAAAGGGCTGAAGAAGACTGGTCTCTCTAGGAATGGACTGGGCAATTGTGTAAGGAAGGGATCTACTGAATGTGAGTAAGTAGACCTGGTTTCGAAATTATGGTTTGCTTTGTTACTGTCTGTTGCACCATGGGTGAAACAGCCGGCACCAAAGTCAGAGCCGTAGAACTAAGGTTCCGAACCGTAGACATATCTGGTGTAGAAGGAACCGAAGAACTCTTCAGTGCCAAAGATTTTGACTGTTCCAACAATTTAGGAACCTTGGATTTTGGTTCTCAGGAGGAACCTTCAGAGGGATAAATGTGCTTCTTAACAGTCGGTGCCAAAGGGGATGATGGCACCGATCGAGAGGACATAGAGCCAGAAGCCATAGGAGACTGGTAAATCTTACACAAGGCTTCCTCAAAAGGGGCCTTAAAGAGCCCTTTGAGGATTAATGTATTCTTTCTCTCAGCCAGGGTTCTATTACTAAAACAGAAAAAACACACGAAAATTCAGCAATTCTGCAAAATACACACCACGACAGCCAGTATTCCACCAGTAAATTCTTTTAATGTTCCAACGATCTGGTATCTCGGCAGTTCGCCTTCAAGGATCACAGTTTGTTTGATCAAGACACAGTCATTATATACCACTTGATCAATTAATCAATTTACAGAATTAATATAATAAAGAAAATAAATTCAAGTTAAAGTGACCTTTACATATATCTTTGGATAAATATGTAATAATATATCTTCTATATATACTTATTCATAATAAATTCAGCTGTATATTATTCTATTACTAAAACCCTGGCAAATGGTACAATCCACAATCAAGTATGGCTCACCCAAGCAATAAACGCATTTATCAAGATCATCTGAGTTTGGCATCTTTCTATCATACTCAGAACATTGTTTCAATCCTGTGGTTGAAGATTTTCACTTTTCTGCCATAACTATAAAATCTAAGAAACACACACACACACCCACACACACCAAAGAAGAAGACAGGAAAAATCTACCAACAATGGTAGAGAAGTTACCACAAGGGTAAAAAAAAGAAGAGAACTACCAGCAATGGTAGCTGGAAAGAAATTACCATGGTAAGAAAAAGGAAACACACACTCAAGGTAGACCAAACACTCGATTATAGGAACTAAGGAGCAACAGTTAGAAAAATGTATGTTCCATGACAACATTTTTTTCTTAACAATAGACGTGGTGGACCTTTATTTCTCCATCCCACACGACATAGGGTTAGAATATATCACTAAGAAACTTATTTCTTATGGAGCAGAGAGTGATGAAATATGTTTGATTCAAGAATTACTGGATGTGATTTTGAACAACTACGTCAGTTTCAATGGCAACATCTACAAGCAAGTGTTAGGGGTAGCGATGGGTTCCCCATGTGGGGCAAGTTATGCTAATTTAGTTCTAGCACAGTGGGAACACAAACACATATTTAGTAAAGACATCTACAAGAAAGTAAAGCTTTACAATAGGTTTTTGGATGATATTTTCATCATGTTTCAAGGGAGTGCAGATGACGCATGTAGCTTTGTGGAGGCATTAAACAACAGTACTTCTTTCTTAAGATTCACACACACATACAAAGAGGACACTATCAGTTATTTAGATGTGAAATTGGTAAGGGACACTGTACGTAAAGGCTATTTAGCTAAAATTTTCAGGAAGCTTACGTATTCCAACATGTTGTTGCACTTTTCCAGTTGTCACCCGTTCCATCAGAAGAAATCAGTCCTAAAGGGACAGTTGGCAAGAGTCATTAATTGATGAGGTGGTAAGAGAGGTTTGTAGTAAGAGACTGTCAGGTATTTTTAATCCTATCCTTACCGTAAAAGAAGGAGATTTAGCTTTGGATGTGGAAGAACTGAGTGTGGTGGTGCCCAGTACAAGTTCACCACCAGTAGTCGTGGGCTCAACAGGTACAGACTTGGTTTGTTACAAGAAGAGTTTTATTACCCCTTTTACTTTGGAAGTGAAGTTCATTAGCAACATCCTTAGAAGAAATTGGCACTTATTGACCTTTGAGAAGGATTTAGTAGAGAAATTAGGTGACAAACCAGTTATTATTTTTAGAAAAGGTAGAAATCTAAAAAGTATCATGGAAAGTACGATTATGAAACCCACTAGAACAGAGTGCACATACAAATGTGAGGCATGTAATTATTGTAAATTCATTTCTACAGGGTCTAGTTTCACAGTGAATCAACACATGTTTAAAGCCAGAGGCTGGTACAGTTGTAGTTCTAAATCAGTGGTTTACCTGGCTTCCTGTCAGTCATGTCCAGCTTTTTATATCGGCAAAACTGACAGGAAATTAAAAGAAAGGAGTTATGAACACACATATCATATAAGGAAGAAGAGTAGTACCAATGCCCTAGCGAGACACTAACGTGAACCCTACCCATGCTTTTTTGTTTTTGTTTAAAATGATAGATCAGGTAGTGGTTGATGAAAAAGGTGGACCACATCAGTTACTGTTAGAGAAACGTGAACTTGTTTGGCAGCTTAGGCTGAATTCCTACACTCCCCCTGGTTTAAATGAGGTCACATCTTTGACTTGTATTTTGAAGTTGAGAAGTCTATTGAGGTGACACATACAGTATTTCATTTCATGTTAGCAAAAGGTAGCAACTGTTGTAGTTTATTCCTGCTTTTCGTCTTGAGTTCCTTTGCACATTTTTATAGTCTAGTGCTAAAAATTTGTTTTTAAATTTTTCAACATTTTTTGAACACAGATCCTCTAAGGTCTTAGAACACAGTTTACTGTATGTATTTGTACTTTTAGGTATTTGACACCCTGTCCATAGTTATTGACATTTTTGCTTCAGACACTGTCACCTCTTGGTGTTGTGAGCAGTAGTCTGTTGTTATATTTGTACTCATTTATACTTATTATTATTATTACATTTTCTTCTTCTTTTACACTCCAAGCATATATTTAAAATTATGTTTTCCTACATTTATGCTTTTCATTCAGTATTTCTGTTCTTTATGTTAGAGGACAGTTTTGCATTTTGTTTTTTCTAAAATGAAAGTTTTAAACAGAAGTTTTAAATGAATGATTTTATTTTGCTGACATGAACTTTTTTAACACAAGAAAAAGGTTTTTGATGCAGAACACTTTTAATTATTTAACTAAGTATTTAATTAGTTAATTGAATGGTGGCTGAATCCAATTACTGTGCTTTGCTTTGGCGCCTTTTTCCTTTTAAAACTGTGTATGAAGTTTTTTTCTTTTGTCTGATGAAGTCTTCCAAAGGTGGAAGACGAAAAGCACTTCACATTAAACTTTTCTGGAGTTATTCTAGCCAGATCGGAGCCTGTGTTGTTTTTTCGTTTTGAACATCAGATCATATGTTAGAAGTGAACATTGCATACAACAAAATTGATTAGGTGTTGACGGATTTGTTACTACAGGGTGCTCCTGATTTGGAAATGTACAACTTTATTAAGGTGGACTATCCAGTTATCCCCTCTATCTTTGGGATTCCCAAGACACACAAAGATCTCAATAATCCCCTGTTTAGACCTATTGTGGTGGCTAAATGTTCTAAAACTGAACCACTGGTGAGAGATTCATGGCAATTTTTAGAGAAGTTTAATGATTTATCTGATCAGCAGTTGATGTGATTAATTTATATACAGTTATTCCTCCTGAGAATGGCATTGATAATTTTCTTGCTACTCTAGTCACATGTGAGGATTTTTCTAATTTGCATATTAAGATAACTGAATGTTTTCTTGAGCTAGTTTTAAACAACAGCTTTATGCACGTTGAAGGTGAATTTTTCTATCAAATATTGGGAGTGGCTATGGGGGTTGCTTGTGCCCTGATTTAATTTTTGAACTTCTGGGAGGAATCATGTATATTTATACCTGAATGGTCTAAATATGTGGTGGTGTATTATAGATTTTTTAGATGACATCCTGTTTGTTTGGAAGGGTACACCTGAACAATGGCTTGAGTTTACAAAGGTTTTTGATGGTTCAACTAGTTTTTTGAAATTTACCTATGATATGAAACTTGATAGTACTGACTACTTAGATGTAACTATAGGAAAGAATAGAACATTAAAGAAATACACTTCTAATATTTTTAGGAAAAAAACATTCTGATTCTTATCTCCACTATGATAGTTGCTACACATTTTCAAAAAGAGATACTGTAAAACGTAAGATGGTACATCTATCTAGACTTAACAATATAGATACATATTGGTTGACTGAAACTGATTATTTAATGACGTTTTTTAGTGAAACCTAACTCCCTTCTTTGTGATATTAAGAATGAGGATTGGGAGGGGATGACAACTAGATTTTGCCTTCTTTTGGGGAAATTGCAGAATATGATGGAAACCTTCACATTCTTTATATGGTAATACTAATAAGATATTTTGGCCAAACTGTACCCTTGTTTTACCCTTTAGTAGTGCCATTTTGCAATATGTAAAGATAATACATGAAAACTGCAACCTTGTGTTCCCTGTGAACTGGAAGGTCAGACTAGGGGGTCCCCCTCAAATTGTTTTTAGAAAAGGGAAAAAATTTAAAGAATTTGTTTCAGAACTTTTTAATATTATCCCTAATATGATCAGACACAACCACATGAGAAAATGTGGACATTGCTGACAGTTTCAGTTTATACACAAATGACCATTTATTACTACTGATGGATTTGATAGAACTTTCCCTTGTCCACACAGTGGGAAATGTTACTCAAAGAATGTTGTTTATGTAGTGAATTATATTTTCTGTCCAGCCTTTTATATTGGGAAAACCAATAGGAAACTTAAGGACAGGATACAAGACCATTATTATGACATTAAAAAAGAGATAATTGTGGACACTTTCCCCAGGATTCATGAAGCTCGGTGCAAGGACGAAGTTAGCCTTGCGCCGACCGTGCAGCGTAGAGATGGCACAGCAGCACCACGTGCATATTTATGAAGGCACGCTGCCAGAATGGCCACATGCATAGGAAACGTGTACGAGTGTAGGGGGCGTATCCAAGCACGGCACGGAGGCGTGATCATGTCGGCTGCATACACGCAACCTAAAATGCTGACTAGTACAGCCTGCCTCTAATAGTAATCACTCCTGTCAGTGTCTGTGGATACTGAAATGTATGCAAAGCATACAAGACTTCATTGCGAACACCACAATAAGAAGTAAACACAAAGGCACGTAGCTGAATATTGAGTCCCCATCCCTCGAACAAAGATATTTAACACCCCATGGCCGTATTCCATTGTAGTGTCGCTAGTTATACCAACTGGAAGCGAAACGCATCGTGTTAGTGCACCGCCAATTGCCAAGTCTAGCCCAATGGTTTGTGGTACCACCTGTCCCACATTGTGAGGGACAGTCCCCCTCTAGGCAGGTGTGTCCATACCAAAATCATAATAAATGTGAAATGTCCTGCGATAGTAGGACATAATTATGTCCCATATGATATGTAATAGTCCCATACAGTACATCTGTCCATATAGAACATACCTATATGTTACAAGAAACAGAATAAGCAAGTAAAAGAAACAGAATAAGCAACTACACCGCTACAACAATAAAAGCTTATATGTAGGCATGAAACTAAAGTACTATCCTTTGTAATGACCGTGGGTATGTGCTGGCCTGTAAACTCAGATGTGTACCACGAAAATGTCCCATCCAGGTCAAATGAAAAGGTGGCATCCCTATCAATGGTCAGAGCATTCGCCCAATATCTGCCCATTCATGGTCCAAGTCGTCCTTGCCAGGACGGCCCATAGATGAACGGGTATTACCCAGTTCTACCTACCATGTCATGAAAGATAAGTATTTGCGAGTACCTATATGTGTGAAGTACAGCATGTGGATGATATGAAATGTTAGTGTAAACCTCACAACCATATTGGTCCCAGAGATATGTAGTGTACGCAATGTGTTCCATTGACTGTGCCATGGGCCATCAACTAGAGAAGGGATGAATGTTGTTTGTGGAATATAAGGGTGGGGGTTGATGGGTAATGTAATAATTCGCCAAGGGGAGACTGGGTTGGATGCACAATAAGTGAACTGGAGGTCTACGAGGGAGGGGTGGGTGAATCAGGAAGATAACCAAAGAACAAATATACACATCCGCAATACAATCCCACAAACATGTGAACATTAAAATGTGCAATACACATGTACAGAAACATTAATGGCACATACCCACATAATGGTATGGCCTGAACTGAGCCATCCAACCCCAACACACCTGGATACATAACTGAATACCCATCATCCCCTTCACAGCACACCACCCCCCCCTTCCTGAATGGCCACCAAAACCAGCCATACTCGGGCTGCTAGACAGGCATGGCCATATCTGCAAATAGTGACCCCCTACCCATATCTAGTAGGCAGTCTCACCCTAGGCATTCTCAGGATTGCAAACTATGTATCCCTTGCATGTATAACCCTACCTTACAGCTGTAAAGCAAAGATGGTCATCGGTCCCCACAATTTTTGGATATCCCTCATGGGATATGTATCTGTTCTAAACATTAGACTTGGTGTCACGACATGATGTCCAGTCCTGTATACATCTGGACACAAGTTGTATGAGCAGTAGTTGTCCACAAGACTGCTCAGCCTCCACCCGGTCCTGCAGACCCTATTACCCGGGATTAAACACCTGACCATGATGCACGTCTCCCCACATGCATTATCGGGAATATATACCTTACACATTCGCATACTGGCAATCGGATATAGGGTACATAAGGCGCTTTAAAGCAGACGTAAGTAGGGTTACCACCTGCCGCACCTTGTGAGGGACAGTCCCTTTTTGGGTAGTTGTGTCCATACCAAATATAATGCAATGCAAATGTCCTGTGATTGTAGGAAATATGTCCCATATTTCATGTAACAGTTGCATAAAACAGTTATTTATGTAAAATACTCAAAGTTACAAGAAACAGATGAAGCAACCAAACTGCTACAAGAATAAGCGTTCATTTAGACAAATAATTAAAGTTCTAACCTTTGTACTGACTGTGGGTATGTGTCAGCCTGTAAAGTCTGGTGTGTGTCCTGAAAATGCTCTGCTTTGGCAATATGAAAAGGTGGCAACCCAAGACATAAGCGGGTATGCAAGTGTGTATGCGCGACGGTAGGTGGCAGTGATTCAACGGTATGGGAAATGTAAATGAGCATGTAGGTGTATATGCATGTGTATGTACAGACAGATATACACACACACACACACACACATTTATATATATATATATATATATATATATATATATATATATATATATATATATATATATATATATATATATATATATATATATAGATATCTATATATATAAATATATGTAGATATGAAGAATGAACATGGTCACAGTATAGGAAATCCCCGTAATAGTTAGTGCTGTTATATATGTCTCAACTAAACCATCCTAGAACTAGTGATATTAGGAGGAAAGGTGGTTGAATACACATAATGAATAATGACAACATGTAAGAGTCATAAACTACATGCACCTCAGACAATGTGTATGAATACATATGTGCTCTGTGTCCGTCAATGTGTCAGGTTAATAGCACCAACCTTCTAAATGTGTCCCTGAGGTTGTTATGCAGTGTCCCTGATTCAGTGTTTATTCTTCCCCATTTGTATGAGAGGTCTGACAGTGAGAGAAAGTGCATGTTCGCTGCCTACCTTAGAAGGTTGATAGAATAATAGGTTTGGGGTTACCACCTGTCCACCTTTGCGAAGAACAGTCCCCTGTGGGCAGCTGTGTCCTGCATAATAACTGTAATTAAGGCAAATGTCCTGTGATTTAGGGCAAAGACTACCTATTTTGTCTGTAGTAGTAGCATAAAAAAATTATGTTCCTCTGAAACACCTAAATGTTATAGGTAACAGTATAAGCAACTATAATGCTACAAGAGTAACCTTTTATTTAGGTGAAACAGTGAAGTACACCCCTTTCTACTGGCTGTGGGTGTGTTGCCCTGCAAAGTCTGACGTCTCTACATACAGATCCTATAGGGTTGCCACCTTTCCAAATGGCCAGAGTGGGACATATTCTGTAGAAATGTCAGACATTCCAGGACTAAACGTACCTACAGCCATGCATAGTACAGGATTACACTTATTTGCACAAATAAAAGCTTAATCTAGTTGCATTTGAATTGCTTATGCTCCTTCACATAACATATAGAAGTGTCATATATAAAATAACTGTTGTATGCAATTATTAATGAAACATAGAATATAATAATGTCCTGTAATCTGGACATGTGCTATGTCTTGATTATTTTCGCACTGTCCCTTGCAAAGTGGGACAGGTGGTAACACTAAAGTCCTACCTTGGCCAATTGAGAAGGTGGCAAACCTATAATAGGTATGTGGTGGCATGACCCGTCTGACGGATGTGGCTACCACAACCCAACTACCTCGTTTGTAATCCAGGGTCTTGGTTCCCATGTATCAGCCAGACGGGAGCAAAGTGTATGTAGAACACACAAATATGATTAATTCACTGGACAGGCTGCTGATTCCGTACAGTCGAACGCCATGCCATCGCCTAATGGGCAGCCATTCCCGATACTGTAGTCACGTAGTCCGATGTGATAGGCATTACAAGGTGGGAGCAAATTGTAAGAGGAGCACACAATTATGAATGATTCACCAGACAGACTGCTGATTCCGTACAGTCGAACGCCATGCGGTCGCCAAATGGGCAGCCATTCCCGATACTGTAGTCAGGAGTGGCCTTAGGTCAACTGGTGCCCTAGGCAGAGGGCACAATGGCACCCCCCACCACACCACCCAGTGCTCCCATCCTGGTCTACCTACACCAAATAAATACTGGTAAAGTGCACCCACTAAAGCGGTGCCCTAGGCGGCTGCTTAGTTGGCCTATGCCTAAGGCCGGCTATGACTGTAGTCATGTAGTCCGATGTGATAGGCATCACAAGATATGCCTAAGAGGAACACATGAATATGAATGATTCTCCGGACAGGCCGCTGATTCCGTACAGATGAACGCCATGCCGTCACCTAATAGGCAGCCGTTTCTAATACTGTATTCATGTATTCCGATGTAATAGGCATCACAAGGTGGGAGCACATTGTATGAGGTACACACAAATATGATTGTGTCACTGGACAGGCCACTGATTCCGTACAGTCAAACGCGATACCGCCGCCTAATGGGTGGCCAGTCCCGATACTGGAGTCATGTAGTATGATATAATAGGCATCACAAGGTAACATTGTGGTCCTCGCTCACACCCAGGGGTGTGAGTGACAGATGCAAGCACCAATGCCGGTGCATTAGCAAGTTCAGGATCGAGCGGGTGTAAGCATGTTTGGCTACCAGTATGCAAGTATTGCATTGGTTAAGCAATGTAGAGACTAATCAAGCGTAAGAGGCTGTAACCAGAGGATATCATACAGCGCATTCATTCAACAGTATAGGAATGTATCCCATCATGTAGATGTACATGTGAGTAATTATGTCCAGTATATAGGTACATACATATATTGAGATGTATCAGGGACATGCCGTGTGGTAACAAAGCATTACAAACGAATGAAACGGGAAACACCAGCGACGCCTGTATTATGTAGTGGTGTTGCTCTATGAGATCACAAGACTCCCTCAGATAGACAATAGTTGTACATTGGCCGTATACATCACTCTGTGCATGTAATGTACATTAACACAACAGTACCTGTCCAATCATTATGTGTGAACAGTACTCCTGCAATGTGCTGTGTGCAACATCATCATCATGATAAAGGTAAATGGGGCAACCATAACCGGTAGTGTTTTGTGTACAATGGGGTTGTCCTCCTCATGTGTACCTGAACCATGTAGGAGTGATGTGCATACCAGGACCGTGCACCTGAGGGACAGTGGTGAGGATAACAGTAGTATGTTATGATGCATATTACAAGGGTTTCATGTGTCCAGTGGCATGTGTGTGTAATGGACAGCTATGTATAGGGCAGATGGTGTCCTAGGAGCCGAATGGCCTTGTATGTCCGTAGGTGAGGGTTAGATGTTGGGGAAGGAGTGTAGGTATGGCCGTGGAGGATAGGTAGGAGTACAAAAATGACAGCATACAGGGTTGGCATATGACAGATGTGGGGGGATACACCCTGGATGGGGATGGGTCTTCAGCATTCAAAAGCCCATGGGAACAGTAGGACGGAGGTCTCCAGCCATGGGCAACTGCCACTGCACCTACACAGCTGCAAAGGAGGCAGTGCTGGGAGCTGTCCAGGAGGGGCAGCATCACCCTGTAAATGTGACACTCCGCCCTTGAACTTGCATATCTAGCTTCGTAACCCCTTAGGGAGCCACCTATGCAACATGTCTGGGACCGCACGATAGCAGATATGTACCTGTCTGGTCCCGCTCCCAAGGGCGACATGCTCCATCCTCAGTGGTGGTACCACCAGAAGGTGGTGCAGAGCCAGCAGAGGTTGATGTTAATGGCTGGGCCCCAGATGTGCTAGTGCCTGGTACCATGGTCAGCTGAAGTGGGACAGAAGGATCTGCTGGGACCTACCAACCCATTCGGCCTATGGTGTTGCGTTTTAAACCAACATATGGCTTTGTGATAGACAACAGCATACAGGATTACCTATGACAGAATGCATAGATATCACCAGCAACACAACACAACACAACAGATGGTATGCATTTGCAGAGGGAGCACAACACATGCATATATACCGCATGGCAACTGTACAATGTGTAGTAGACATGTGACCACAGCTATGAACAGTTGCCCATCATTGGCTTGTCACTGGGAATCCCACACAGTGTCAGTCATACCATTGTCTCATGTGACACATGTCCAGTCAGGGATGCGATGGCAGTAACACATCCCTATCATCATGTACTGTCTGCAGTCCCCACACCATGCTTCTGCTGTGCACAGAAGTGTGTTCAGTGTGTAACACAGGAAACAAATGGTTGCACACACTGACCTGTTAACAGATGGCCCTCATGAACAGAGTACTGTCATGTCTGTATTTTAACATGCAGAATTGCCATTACCACACACATGTTAAACAGGCAGTAGTCTCAATGCAACATAGCTACACTTACATGCTGTAGTTGTGTGGTACATCACCCTCCTGTCATTAGGCTTTTTCCCACTGTTGAAAATGATTGAGGTACATCCAGATATCATCTGCGATGCCGTGTCAGAACACCACAACCAGGTACCACTCACAGTGACTGTCATGGCCAGATAATAACATGTTTCCCTAGATAGTGTACTGTGTTTATCATGTGGATGGCTATGGGAACACCATCACAGCTGTACCACTTGCAATCAGCTAGAGGAGGACTGCAATAGGTGCAGAGGCCATCACCTGACCATTTCCATCTGTTACAATACACATGCTGCTGCTGTGCAGGTGTACGCCTTCACATCCACCAGAGAGTGTGTCTGCAGGACAGGCAATGTACACCAGGGAAGGGCTTGGAGACTTAACCATAATCTGCCACACACTGAATAGTACAGGGGCAAACCCCTGACTACTCATTACTATTACATGTGCATGATGTTACTACATGTGCCACAGAGGCGGCATGTTGCAGTGCTGTAAGAACATGTGTGTACGTTAGTGAGTGCCATCTGCAACAGATAAAGTAGACATACATTAGGTGTGGCACACATGTCAGTCCACATGAACGGATGCCATTGTCACCATAACCACACTCTAATGGACATGCATTGACACCTTTGCCAGGGCGGCAAATACACAATGTAATTACTTAGTTTGACACACCACAGTAATGCACAGGACCACATGCACCACAGGGGATATCTGGCGGTTCTATGGGCTAGGCCATGTGAAAGTGCTTGACAACTGTTGGTATGCCAACGAGGTTTATACTGGGAGTGACTGTGGTTGGGAGCATCACAACCCACACGCAGACACAGTGGCAGTAACACATCCCTATCATCATGTACTGTCTGCAGTCCCCACACCATGCTTCTGCTGTGCACAGAAGTGTGTTCAGTGTGTAACACAGGAAACAAATGGTTGCACACACTGACCTGTTAACAGATGGCCCTCATGAACAGAGTACTGTCATGCAGGTATGCATTGCTCCATGGGTGTGTAGTGTTTGGCTGTGCAAGATGGCTGTACAAGGCTGGGTGAGAGGTAATCCTTGACATTGCATCACCCAACAATGGTGTGCAGTGCAGGGGTGTAGTGTCTGCAGTGTCCCACACAGATGGGTACTGCAATATCTGGCCTGACATCCTGGTTACCAATAGCTTTGCAATGCATGCCATGTCTGTGTTTGATAGTCTTTCACATGGACATTGCCTGGGATGTGCATGTCCCACAGTACTGTACAGTGACATGTACAGGTGCACCTGGTTTGACAGACACATGTAGTGTACACAGCCTGTTATACCCCGATATGCCAATACTGGCCTGGTGTGGAGAAACCTGCTTATAGTGAGCAGGTCGGCCCTGCACCTGAATGGATAGAATGGGCAGGTATTCCGTGGTGTCAGTGGCATGGGTCCACACAGGGCACGTGTACAGCATTGTCTGGCCTTAGTGGATCCCATATGATGGCACCACATATGTTGTAGCCATTCAGTGTGGAACATAGTGAAGGCACAATGCCGGCAAATATGTGCCTATTGTACCACTGTACAGGGTGCCATGTCCTCTGCAGGCCACTGTGGTCACACCATTCCTACTATCTGTCCTCAATATGCATGTTACTAGCAATATAGTGGGATATCCTAGGCAAGGTTGTATGTGCATGACACATGGGTGCGGGACATATACCAGGTACTAGTAGGGCTGCATACTTAGTTCACCAGCCCTTTTGCCAGATGTATGGGTATAGCTTGCCAACACAGTGCCATGGATGACTGACAGCTGTACTCCTTGTGACGTGGCCAATGTGTCATAAGACGGATACTATATAGGAAAACTACAAAACTCGCTCCCAAACATGTCCAATGGTAAGACAATCACGGCCACCTCTACACAGGCTCTGACAGACAAGCACACACTTGCCACGTCCTGTATACAACCCCTTACCATACCACACTGCAGAAACACGTGTTTAGGGCATGCGCTACAGCAAATACTACAAAGCACTTTACTTGTCTTATGCAGGCACACACACACACACACACACACACACACACACACACACACACACTTGGTATGTCTAGGATTAGAACACCGACCTAACTACTTTACTACACTACAGCATTACGCAGTTACAGAACACGCTACTGAGATTACTGGGACACAGCACTCCCAGAGTTGTATTTGTAGATGGGTGACATCATCGGCCTTGCTAACGGTGAGTATAAGAAATGTATGGAATGTGAGCAGTATAAAGGTATTACTCAGTCCTCAGGCAAACGGGGAGACACACACACACACACACACACACACACACACACACACACACACGGCAAGTGTGGGTCTAGAACACCGACCTAACTACTTTATTACACTACAGCATTACGCAGCTACAGAATGCACTACCGAGATTACTGGGACACAGCACTCCCAGAGGTGTATTTGTAGATGGGTGACATCATCGGCCTTGATAATGGTGGGTATAAGAAATGTATGGAGTATGAGCAGTATAAAAGCATTACTCAGTCCTCAGGCAAACGGGGACATACACACACGGCAAGTGTGGGACTAGAACACTGACCTAAATACTTTATTACACTACAGCATTACGCAATTACAGAACATGCTACCAAGATTACTGAGACACAGCACTCCCAGAGGTGTATTTTTAGATGGGCGACATCATCGGCCTAGCTAATGGTGGGTATAAGAAATGTATGGAGTGTGAGCAGTATAAAGGTATTACTCAGTCCTCAGGCAAACGGGGACACACACACACACACACACACACACACACACACACACACACACACACACACACACACACGGCAAGTGTGGGACAAGAACACCAACCTAACTACTTTATTACACTACAGCATTACGCAGTTACAGAATGCGCTACCGAGATTACTGGGACACAGCACTCCCAGAGGTGTATTTGTAGATGGGTGACATCATTGGCCTTCCTAACGGTGGGTATAAGAAATGTGAGCAGTATAAAGGTATTACTCAGTCCTCAGGCAAATGGGGAGACACACACACACACATACACACGGCAAATATGGGACTAGAACACCGACCTAACTACTTTATTACACTACAGCATTACGCAGCTACAGAACGCGCTACCGAGATTACTGGGACACAGCACTCCCAGAGGTGTATTTGTAGATTTGTAGATGGGTGACATCATCGGCCGTGCTAACAGTGGGTATAAGAAATGTATGGAGTGTGAGCAGTATAAAGGTATTACTCAGTCCTCAGGCAAACAGGGAGACACACACACACACACACACACACACACACACACACACACACACACGGGTGACATCATCGGCCTTGCTAACAGTGGGTAAAGAAATGTATGGAGTGTGGGCAGTCTAAAAGCAATTTAGAGTCCACTGGCAAACGGGGACAGACATACACACACATGCCAATGTCGGGTACGGAACACCTGCCTATTTACAGATTACTATTACAATACTACATACATACGAAATGCGCCGCACAGACTACACATGTCAAGGCTGTCATTATGACCATCTGGGAATGCGGACATCAACAGGGATGCTGGCAGTTAAGATGTACATACCTGTGAACTTGTCTGTTTAAAGTAGGTATCCATCCTGACCTGGAGTATGTCCATCTGTGGAATGGATGACTACTACCACTATACAGGGTTACAATGGCCATGCCCATACACAGAGGCACATAACTGACACAAGGTGTCACTGGGCATGCTCACACACTTAGTAGCACAGGGCTGTTCGGAATGCACTATGTGTCCATCTACACAAGGATATACTGGGCATCCTCATACACTTAGTAGCACAGGGGGCATGCTCACACACCTAGTAGCACAGGGCTGGTCAGAATGCACTACTATTTGTCCATCTATACAAGGATATACTGGGCATGCTCATACTCCTAGTAGCACAGGGCTGACTGGGATGTACTCTGATGCTAAACACGGAGGGCCACAGTGGCCATGCTATTACAGGTAGACATAAAGAACACATTGTAATTGGCTCTGGTGTTAGCAGTTGTCATTGTTAGCGGGAACGCTGCTCTACATATATTTGACACTGGTCTTTTATACAACAGCTGTCATTCTAGGATGACATGGCTGACAGTAGGCAGGCCTTTGTCACATATCACATGCATCCATGATACAAGGGAGTGTGGATATTACCCAAGTCGCATCTGCCCACACAGTGCCATTCCAAGGCAAATGCCTAAACACAGGTTAACTCCCATACACCTACAGGACAACTGCATTGTTTTCTCATGCTAACCAATGCTAGATGTGTAGCATCCATATTCACAGCTGGCCACTGTAGATCCAACAATGGGGAGTGCTGACATCTGTGCAGTGAGGAACACCTGGCTTATGTTCCTGTAGTGCACAATAGCACTACCACCATATACTTCAGAAATTAGCACTACCACCATATACCTCAGAACCAGACATGTGGGCCATAACATAGGTATGGACCGCTCCAAATGGTATACCCACATACATAAAGGCCACTCACATGTACTGACCAGTCCCCCCATGAAAGGCATCACAGATGAGCCATGTGCAGGACATAGTGTCACATGCTGCATTCTAGGATGTAAACTGCAGACACCACCATGCCCTCGGACCACCAACACACACCCAAACATGTTGTATGACAGACGAGTACACCACCATGTGACCCTTGACCTGTGTACTGTACTAAGCTCTACATCAACTGTAGACAGTACACATGTACTGACATAGTTGCATCCTGTGTTATGCAATGCAATGATACCACTGTCTGTGACCAGGTCAGCTGTACACATACCAAGGGCCCTCGGTACTTTCCACCATTAGCAGATGTCTGTTGCTGTACACCAGTACACACCCTCATGTATGGATATGACATACATGTACCTGCCCTGGGTATGTACATGCCACACACACAACATACCTGTAAATAGCATAGCTGTTGTAGTCCTTTGTGCAAAATAGACGTTATGTCCTTACCATAACGTTCCATGTGGAGTGTTCATCTCGCCTTTGTTCTTACACCTGGGTTCGGAGCCGATCCTCGGCTCCGTGTCGGCCGCTTGACAAAGCTCTGCATCGAGAAGAAGCTCGAGACCAACCCAACTCCCACAATCCCCCTCTGCCTTTACCTCAGATCTAGTTTGCAAGCAAACCAGTAGAGAACAGAAGAGAGCATAACACTTTCATACTAAAGAAGAAAAACCTATTTACATAGTACAACAACTGCTCAAGGCAGAAGCAGGAGAAACAAACCAGGCACCTAAATTGGACGTTCTTCCTGAGGGTGGGAGGGTGGGAATGTAAGAACAAAGGCGAGATGAACACTCCACATGGAACGTTATGGTAAGGACATAACTTCTATATGTGAGAGTGTTCAATCTCGCCGTTTGTTCTTACACCTGGGTAGCGTCCCTAGCTCCGTGTTCCTGAGGAACTCAGGGAAGAACGTTCCTGAGCACAGTGGAACCAAAGGTTGCCCTGTCCTTAGAAATCCTGTCCACTTTGTAATGAGAAATGAAGGTATGTGGTTTAGACCAAGTGGCAGCTGCACAAATAGTGTCTAACGGTAGGCGAGCTGCATGAGCCAGGGATGTAGAAACTGATCTTGTAGAGTGCCCTTTGGGCTTGACAGGTAAATTTTGCTCAGAGGCAGTATAGACAAAAATAATACAGTCAGAAAGCCATTTGGACAGGGTTCGTTTTGTAACTGCCATACCCAACTTGGTGTCTGAGAAGGCCACAAAGAGCTGGTCTGTTTTCCTGTGATCCTTTGTTCTGTCCAAGTAAAATCTGAGTTGTCTATGAACATCTAACTTGTGTAACATATATTCCAATTTATTGGGGTGGTTCTTGAAAAATGTGGGCAGTTCAATGGACTGATTAATATTATTAACGGAGCAAACTTTGGGAAGAAAGGATGGATTAGTGCGAAGAGAAACTCTGTCAGGGTGAAAAATTAAATAAGGATGTTGAACTGAAAGAGCCTGAAGCTCCGATACCCGCCTGGCCGAAGTGATAGCCACCAGAAAAAGAGTCTTCCATGACAAAAACTTCAAAGGACAGGAAGAGGCTGGTTCAAAAGGTGGTAGCATCAGCTGAGACAAAAGAAGGTTCAAGTTCCAAGGTGAAGTAGGAGTTCTAACTGGTGGTCTAATATGGAAAGATCCTTTTAGAAAGGCCTTACAAAGTCTGTGAGCCATAATAGGAGCCCCACTTTCTCCCACATGAAAATTCGATATGGCAGCTAATTGCACTCTCAAAGTGGCAGGAGAAGCCCCTTGGTGGAACAATTCGGTCAAAAACTCCAAGATCTTATTCAGAGGAGCTACTAAGGGATCCAATTGTTGTGTAGTTGCCCAGTGCACAAAACGCTTCCATTTACTGGCGTAAATCCTTGTAGTGGATGCTTTATGAGAAGCCACCAGGATATTTTGAACTGCAGGAGATAGAAGATCAGACCTGGCTAAGAAGGGAAGCAGCCAAGCTGCTAGTTTGAGGGAGAGAAGCGACGGGTGGGGAGCCCCTGACGAGTGGGTCAGTAGATCCGGCTCTGGGTCCAGGATCCAGGGTTCCCGCATTTGGTGTGCTAGAAGAAAGGGAAACCATATTTGACGAGGCCAGAATGGGGCAATGAGGATAATTGTCCTCTGCAGGTTGCTGGCTTTCTGTAGAAATTTTGAAATCAGGGGAACAGGAGAAAAAGCGTACAGGAGACCCGGGGGCCAATCGTGAACCAGAGCGTCCCTTGGGACTTCCCCTGGAAGGGGTAATAGGGCAAAATAGCTTCTGCATTTGGCGTTCATTGGAGACGCAAACAGATCGCAGGAAGGCTGGTCCCACTTGCGAAAAATCTCCTTCGCAACTGACTGTTTGAGGGACCACTCGTGAGGTAACAGGATGGCTCTGCTCAACCTGTCCGCTATGACGTTGGATAACCCCGGGATGTGCGTTGCTATCAGAAAGCGACCCGTGGACTCCGCCCATTGCCAGATTCTCATGGCCTCTCTGCATAGTTGGTAAGACTTGGTTCCCCCTTGCTTGTTTATGTACCAGACTACAGACATGTTGTCCGTCTGGACTGCAATTGTCCCGAGAGGAAGAAGGGGAGCAAAGTGTTGCAATGCTAGAAACACTGCCCTCAACTCCAGAACATTGATATGCAGGTTGTATTCCAGATTGGTCCATTCGCCTTGGACTGTCTGTCCCTGAAAGATGCCCCCCCACCCTATCAGGGAAGCGTCCGTGGTCACCGTTGCTGTTGGAGTGGGTAGCACAAATGGTCTTCCGCTGGAGAGATTGCAAGTCCGAAGCCACCAAGTCAGGTGCGATTTGCATATGTTTGTGATGTAGATTTCGTGTGTCAGGGGTAACTTCTGGAACGACCATTGTGCAAATAGTAGCCATTGAAGAACTCTCATGTGCAGTCTTCCCAAGGGTATCACAATGAGAGAAGCTGCCATGAGACCCAAAACCTTCAGAACCAATTTCGCTGGGGATTTTCTGGATGAGAGAAGAAGAGATATATGGTTTTGTAGGGAGGCTATCCTCTCTGGGGGAAGCCTTAGAATTAAGCAATGCGTATCCAATTCTGCTCCTATGAATGAGATATGCTGTGATGGCTGTAGTAAAGATTTTTCGAAATTTACGGAAATTCCGAGTTGAACACAAAGTTGTAGTGTGTAATCCCTGGCCTGAATCAGTCGACGCTCGGTGGTGGCAGAAAGGAGCCAGTCGTCCAGATACGGAAACACCTGGAATCCGAGGCGTCTCAAGTGAGACGCTACCACTGCCATACATTTGGTGAAGACCCTGGGGCTGAGGTCAGACCAAAGGGCAGGGCTCGAAACTGAAAGTGACTGGCTCCCAGCCGAAGCAAGTGATCCCTGGACGCCCTGGCCATTTTGATGTGGTAGTATGCGTCCTTTAGATCTATTGAGCACATCCAGTCGTCCTTCTGTAAAAATGGAAGGATCGATTGAAGCGTGACCATTCGGAACTTTTCTTTCTTGATGAAGGTATTGAGTTTGCTTAGGTCCAGAATTGGCCTCCAGTCCCCTGTCTTTTTTGGAACTAAAAAGAACCTTGAGTAAGTTCCGAATCCTCTTTGGTCCGCTGGGACTGGTTGGATGACTCTTTTTCTAGCAGCTTTGAAATTTCTGTAGCTGCAGGGCCTCGCAGATGGGGCGGCACATCTGGGAGTCTTTTCTGTGGAATTGGGGGCAATAGAAAGGGAATTTTGTAGCCTCTGGTAACAACGCTTTTTACCCAATTGTCTGATTTAAGATTTTGCCAGGCCTGAGGGTACAAAGCTAAGCGACCCCCGACTGCCTCCAGAGCAGGACAGTCGGGCCTCCTCTCAGGAGTGCTGAAAAGGTTTCCCGGGGAGTGTATCCCTGTCACCTTGGTTTTGCAGACCCCCTCTGCTGCCAGGGTGATGTCTTCCACCTCTACCCCCTCCTCTGCCTCTGGAGGGGGTATCACCCTGTGCGCCTGGAAAAGAACCTTGGGGTTTTCGAAACCACATTTTTCCACCACGTTGCCCTCTGGGGTACGGTCTGGAAGGGGTGGAAAAACGGACTCCGACAGCAGACAGAGTCTTTCCCTCTTGCTCACACTGGGTAAGGGTCTCCTTTACTTTAGGGCCAAAGAGAGTGGCACCATCAAATGGGGCGTTAGTAAAGGAAGACTTGAAGGCTTCCGCAAATGAACATAAGCGCATCCAGGACTGCCTACGAAGAGCAATCGCTGAAGCTGCTGCCCTACTCGATCCTTCGGCTGCGTATGATATCAGCCTCATGGACGAGTTCACAATAGAAGTAAGGGTATTGAGATGTGCTGTGACCTTCTCTGAGACAGCAGCATCTGTAGTACCCTGGAGGGTATCTCCCAACTCTTTGATTAGATCCCTCTGTAGCCGTGTAAAATGGGTCAAATAGTTCAGGGATCGCATAGAAAAAGCCGCTGAACTAAAAATGCGCTTCCCATATCTGTCCATAGTCCTAGAATCTCTATTAGGCGGATGGACAGATGAGGAAGATTCCGACATCTCCTTTTTCGTGGCCGCTGCCACCACCATAGCGTCCACTAGGACTCCCTTTGTCAGATAAGCCTTATCTTGGGGGGCAGTAATAAACTTGTTAGGCTTTCTAGGGACTGGCTCCACTGTGTCAGGTGTCTTCCACGCCCTTCGAGCAATCAGCTCCATTAACTCATCGAAGGGCGGAGTGACCCAGGAGGAGGAAGGGCGAGCACCGAATGCCTTCAGCAAGACTGACTCATCCTCAGAAGGGGGGAGGGATTGCCAATCACCTCTCTGCTTTAGGATCTCCAGGATGTCAGAAAAGGAGACATCCTCCGAGGGTGATTTTGGGGACCCTTCTGACTCATCTAAGTCAGTGTCCGATGTCAATGATTCTTGTGGAGAATCTAAGTGTCTCCTCTTACACAATCTTTTCCTCGGAACTTCCTCGGGGGGGCATCCGAAGAAGCCTCCGAGGAAGAAGGGGCACCCTCTAGGGGTGGCTGAGACACTGGTGCTCGACGCTTAGATGTAGCCGTGGGTGCAGAGGAGGATAACGGCCCTTTATGGGAGGGAGAAGCTGTTTCTGCTGAAGTGGTTGTCTGAACAGACAACACCTTCCTCATGAGTTCAAAGGCCCCCGGGTCCCGAGTCGAGGTATCCCCCGGTTCCGAAGAAGTCGGAGGAATTCCCGAGACAGGCACTGAAGGCATCGACCCCGAGGACGGAACCGAGTCAATCCGAGCCGAGGCCCCGAGAGGGAGTGTCGGAACCGAAACATCGGTCCGACTCTCAGTCCCGGACCCAAGGATGGATCTTCGGCTCCGAGACTCCGGTACTGGATCCGACGGAGTCAAGGTGAACGGTACCGACCGAGAAAAGGACGGCTCTGGTACCGAGGGCTCCACAATCACCAGGTCAGCCTCTCCCGGCTCCGAAGACTGGATAGGCCTCGGAGGAGGAACAGGTGGAGATAAGAGAAGGCCTTTGAGTCTCGACACCAACTGGGAGGAGACAGAGATGAGTTTGGATAAGGCCGTATTCTCCATCAATTTCTGCACCACGCGGTCTACATCGGTGTCGGAGAGGGGCCTGGACAAACGCGTCGAAGGAATCGAAGACGGAGCCGACCTCAAAAGTGCCGGAGGAGGAAGCTCCATCACCGGTTCCAAGACTCGAGGCTCGGTAACTGACAACAGTTCAACACTCGGCCCCGAAGTCTGTGGAACCGGTGATCGAACTTTGAATGAAGAGCTCGGAGCCGATGACTTGGGCTCCGACATCTTCGATTCCTTCGAGGATTTAGATGCCTGGTCTGATGCATCCAGAGCCTCTTGGAATGCAGGCTTCAAAAGACCCCTATCCATAAGTTTCCTGCGCCTATCTGTCATGACCCTTCCACTGAAAAAATGACAGATAGAGCAGTCTTCCTGCAGATGGAGAGGGCCAAGACAGTAGACGCAGGAACTATGATTGTCTGTGACAGACATCTTCTGTCCACACTGGCACCTTTTGAAGCCTGATTTAGCTTTCTCTGACATGATAACAAATTCCAATCCAGAAAACAGTGACAAGCCAGTAAAAGTGTCAAATCCAGTAAAGAAGTCAAAGCCAGTAATATTTGTCAAATCCTGATACTTAAGTCACATCCAATAGTCAAATCCAGTTAAGGGTGGGGTAGGCCCCGAGGGAAAACTCTAAAGTATATAAAAGTATATAAAACTTATATACGGGACAGAGAAACCCTCGATACACTACTCACACATACACACAGTCAATCTGAGAAAATCTGTATACAAAAACTAATGAAAGAATTATAAGAAATAATCAATCTCAGCTTTCAGGTGGTCCGAGCTCATCAAAATGATGCGATCTTTGCAGCGGCAAACTAGATCTGAGGTAAAGGCAGAGGGGGATTGTGGGAGTTGGGTTGGTCTCGAGCTTCTTCTCGATGCAGAGCTTTGTCAAGCGGCCGACACGGAGCCGAGGATCGGCTCCGAACCCAGGTGTAAGAACAAATGGCGAGATTGAACACTCTCACATCAGGTGGCTACAGCCATTACACACATGCACATGGAATGTAGGTCCATGGCTGCTGAATGCTAACAGTACATAAGGTGTGATATCAATGTTGACAGAGGTAACATCCCCTCTGTACTGGTCACCCATCATATCATACAACAGTACATGTGTCATGTATGTCATTATACATATCCACCAATTGCAATGCTTACAAACATGACCAAATGTCAGGATTGTAGGACCTACACACCTGTACACGTAGTGTTGTGCATTCAGATAACATGCTGATGTATGCAGATGGCGTGTATCCTAGTACATCATGCAGCTGCAATACAGCCTCAACATTGCCAACTGTATATGGTGATATGCTGAATGTACAGAAAGATGTACCACAGGTATGGACAGATGTGTTGAAATAACTAAATGGCGGGGCAGCTTTGCAGACGGATGTTTGCTGTGGACAACTCACAGGTGTGTCACAAGCGGTCCTACAATACCCTGTATAACCGGTAAGCAATGGTTTCATTAATTGAAGGACATAACACACAACTTAGACAGTGGTCAGGGTGACAGCGAAGGTAAATCACTTTACACCTGTTAATAGATATGACGTTCCTAGTGCATATATCAGCACTGTTGGCACAGGAAGCATCAGTACAGTTTGTAACGCGTGCAATACTGCTGTACGTCTGACATACATAACATGAGCTAGGCAGGTCTGGGATTCACAGTACTGCCATATGTGGTTGAATGTGTGTCCATATATGTCACGTATTGTGGGGAATACATCTCAGTTGTTACTCACTCTCCTGTACACTAGTGTACACATCTGTACAGACTGCAATGTAGAAAGCAGGACATGTGAGGTATCTGTATGTGCATGACATAGGTGTATTAATTACTGAATGCCACAGTGTGTATATGTAGGGCTGACTGGTCCCTGGGGTGAGGATGTATGTTACCATACTGAACTGATAAGACCCTTCCCACCATCCAGGCGATGCATTCAACTATCCGTGTTGATGTCCCCGATCTTAGGCCATACTGACTACCTGATGTGTATTCTCTGTGCAGCGTCATGTAGGTGCACAGTACTGTAATGATGATTTGCACATAGGCAGGGGTCCTCATCCCACCAGTAGCAACTGTGTGCGTGTGTGTTACTGTGTCGGTGAAGCCGTGAGTCTGTGTGTGTGTGTGTGTGTGTGTGTGTGTGTGTGTGTGTGTGTGTGTGTGTGTGTGTGTGTGTGTGTGTGTCACTGAATACATGTGTGTCAATACCTGAGTGTGTGTTGGCATCCTGTCATGAGAACGTGTATTACTGATTCCCATTGAGGCATCACACTTCCCACTGGCCTCTACCCTTGTAATCAGCTAGACCACTCTCTTACCTCACCACTCCATGTAACCGTACCTGTGATGTCACCCTTTATGGATGTCTCTGTGGCCACAGTAGCTTAATACACAGCTATCATTCTCTTGGAACGGTAGACATGTTTGTAATGTGGGACATTCTCTCTGGTATGTGGCAGCTACACAGTGCATGCTGGTATATTCATACATACTTGTGAGTAGTCCACATTGACATATGGGACACTTAACAGCAAACACTGACACCCACCGGCATGTGCAATTAGACCTGAAGAAGGACAGCAGAACATCATAACCAACAGGCATTTACTGTTGTTACACAAGACACATGCTGTTAACAGTATTGTACACCTGTACTACATGGCATATCTGTTGCCTGTCAATAGTCCTCAACATTTGTAAACTACACATATCATCCTGGTCTGTTCACCCTGTGCATCAGACCATATGAGCATGTCCCTGCACTGATGGTGTGGCGGTCATGGATGCGGCACAGGCATCATCATATGCACAGGCTGTTAATGTTTGCCAGAGGCCTAGGCTGCACTGTTGTTACACAAGACATATACTGTTAACAATATTGTACACCTGTACTACATGGTATATCTGCTGCCTGTCAACAGTCCTCAACATTTGTAAACTACACATATCATCCTAGTCTGTTCACCCTGTGCATCAGACCATATGAGAATGTCCCTGCACTGATGGCGTGGCGGTCATGGATGCGGCACAGGCATCATCATATGCACAGGCTGTTAATGTTTGCCAGAGGCCTAGGCTGCACTGTTGTTACACAAAACACATACTGTTAACAGTATTGTACACCTGTACTATATGGTATATCTGCTGCCTGTCAACAGTCCTCAACATTTGTAAACTACACATATCATCTTAGTCTGTTCACCCTGTGCATCAGACCATATCAGCATGTCCCTGCACCGATGGTGTGGATGTCAGGGATGCGGCACAGGCATCATCATATGCACAGGGTGTTAATGTTTGCCAGAGGCCTAGGCTGCACTGTTGTTACAGAAGACACATACTGTTAACAGTATTGTACACCTGTACTACATGGTATATCTGCTGCCTGTCAACAGTCCTCAATATTTTTAAACTACACATATCATCCTAGTCTGTTCACCCTGTGCATCAGACCATATGAGCATATCCCTGCACCGATGGTGTGGATGTCAGGGATGCGGCACAGGCATCATCATATGCACAGGGTGTTAATGTTTGCCAGAGGCCTAGGCTGCACCATTGGATGACATCATGTGTGTGGGTTTGGGCCTTTGATCTAATTGGGCGTGTGTGGATGTTATGCATGTGTGTGTTGCGGTGCCCTACATATGTGTCCAGAGTGCGCGTGTATGTATACACAAAGTTCTCCCATGTGTCTGGCCTACACAGGGGTATTTTTGGCAAATGCAGACTGTACAGGCGTGGTTTTACAGTTCACGGTGTCCAGCCACGGACATGTGACCTGTGCCTTCCAGGGGTTGCACGGGCACTGCCAGACAGAGGTGCAGATTGGGTACTGTCTGATGTCACTAGTCCACTGGTACCGTGTCCCTGTTGGGACCGTCTTGGGCCACGTGCATGTGGCCTGCTGTGTCATGGTGTGGACAGCACAGCACCAGACGCACTGCTGCTGCTACTACCACTATGGGAGCGGGCATGTGAGGTAGCTCGTACACATAGACCTGACACAGGTGATGTAGCAGGCCTACGTCTACATGCTCAATGCCTCACTCCTACCAGATGTTCCAACACAGACACATTCGCGGATTGTCAGGCCACGGTCAAGGACTCCAACCATGTCACCCAACCGTCTATCCAAAGCATCTGCAATCCGCTGTTGAGCATTTACCATTGCCTGTTTGCTGTTGTTTAAGGAACGGACAGCAGCCCTCTGTAGCCTCTGATCTTCTCTGTTACGCCATTCAGCACATGCCTGTGCCTCCATTACAGCCTGAAACATGTGTCTGGTGACACCAGCTGCTGTGCTCTGTCGTGCAGGAGCATGTTGACCAGAGGTCCTCCTTCAAACAGCACTGGCCATGTGCCTGTGTGGGGCACCACCAGTAGTTTGGCTGACACCATGGTGTGCAGGCACACCTTCCATAGCCCCCACACTTTTCTGTTCCAAGCTACCACGTGCCAACTGTCCTTCCTCTAAGGCCATTGATGATGGGGTATGTGCAGGTATGGGATCTGTGTGCAGGGATGAGTTGGATATAGATGGAATGGTAACCAATGGCACAGTTTCAGCCACTGGCAACTCTGCCTGTGTCCCAATCATACGTTCATCATCACTGCTAAAGTCTGTGGGGACACTAACATCTGATGTACCGCAGGAGGGCAATGCAACTACATCACCTGTGTGGGCAGACAAGAACTGTACATTACAATCTATACAATAGACACACACACACACACACACACACACACACACACACACACACATGTGATATGACAGAAGGCATGCAACATGCATGTGATACGGCAGACGACATGCAGCGCAGACAATAATAGTGGTAGTTATCATACATATAAATCAAACCAGCGGGCTTAGTGCCCAAGATAAAAGTAAGGTACACACGGAGCTCAGCAAAATGGACAACTGCTTTAATGAACAAGCACAAAAACAATCCACAGCAAGCTAAATCACAGCAGCACAGCACAGCAAACAAAACTGCAAAGCACAAGCAACAGCACAATAACGCTGTAAAGTTAATCCACATAAGTTTTTGTCACAATAACTTCATCAGATACCTACCCTCTCTTCCTTTGGTGAATAAATAAACTAATCTAATTCAAATGAACCAATGAGTGAACAAATGCAATTACACATGCAAAATGCATTAAAACACATGAACCTTAAAGGTGAATGAATCTAAAAGTTAAAACCAAAAGTATATATAATAAATAGATATAATAAATAGAAATGTATATATATTTTGTTATATAAAATACTTCAAACATAAACCTTAGTTAAAATTGCTTTGTTAAATATAAGTATTACCAGCACAAATCTGAAACACTTCTAAAAATGTTTTTTCAAAAGCAGAAGCTAAATTGAATCCAAAATACAATGAAATAGAACCATCTTGTGGAAATTAAATTAAATGCATGTTCATTTTGTTAAAAGATAATTACATGTATTATTATTAAAATAAACCATAAAATGCTTGCATATATAATATATAAAATTATTTAAAAATATAAATATTATAATAATAACATACTATAATTTAGCTGATCTCAATTTCAGCACAGGTTTCAATGATAACATTTCATTTAAACCAGGGGCAGAACTTGCATCAAGAATTATTTGCCAATATAGCTCCCTATATTCCAACCGAGTCTCCCAAGGCCCACCCCTGGGGTCTCGTGGGACTACTTCTATGACAAAAAACTGAAATTTAGCTTTGCCACAATTGTTTTGATGTTTAAACAGAGCATTATTATCTTTTCTTTTCCTTATCTCATATAAATGCTCGTAAATTCTCTGCCTCAATTTCCTCTCAGTCTTGCCAATGTAAAAAGAGTCACAGATTTCACATGTAGCAATATAAATCACTCCTGTGCTATTACAGTTGCCAAAACCTTGAGTAGTAATATACTTGTTCCTCTTTTTCAAAAGAATAGAATCACCTTCCTTGATGTTAATGCAATATGGGCAGCGCCCGCATTTTTGTGTCCTTTTTTTGTTATTGTTATTAGTGGGGTTAAGGAAGTTTGTCCCTTCCAATATATTCTTGATGTTACGTCCCTTCCTATATACACATTTAAATGGATTTTCAAAGATATGATTTAAATCAGACAAACTAGCAATTTTTTTTCCATTCTTTACTAAGAATACTCCTCACCAGATTACTCTCCCAGTCAAAAGTGGTAAACATGGCAGAATGAAAACCTTTTTCTAAAGTTGTGGCAATAGCAGTGTTTGCCTCAATATTTTGTACTTCCAATGTAGGTAGGGGTACACCCAAAATTGGAGCAAATCATCCTGTTCTTCCTTCCTTCCTTAACCTCTACAATAACTGACGTTAGGAGATCTATTGGGTACACCCTTGCTCCAAACATACTCTTAATAAATTCACATTCAGTATTAAAATCCAGATCGTCTTACCGGCTCTCACCAATTGACCTTTAACTATTGCTCTTTTTTGAAAATGTGGGTGAGAGCTTGTATAATGCAAGTAAGCATTATAAAACGTATCTTTTCTAAAAATTTTTGATTTAAAACCTTCCCCCATTCTCTGTATATTTACATCTAAAAAACACAATTCAACTTCATCTACTTTATAGGTGAATTTTAAAAAAATTGTTGTATTTGAAATATAATCAAAAAATTCCATGAATTTTTCCAGGGTATTGTTCCAAAAAAGAAAAACATCATCCAGGAAGTGCCCATAGTAGTTCCAGTATTGTTTAAAATTAGAATTGTGAACAATTTTTTCTTCCCAATACAATAAAATAATGTTGGCATATGTAGGTGCACAATGGGCACCCATAGCTACGTCTTTAGATTGTCTAAAATATTCCCCTTGGAAGAACATAAAATTATTGTTTAAAATCAATTCCATTAAAACAAGGCATGTACGAAATACCTTGAAAGAAATATTATTCTTGCTTCCCAAAAACTCTTCAAACCAAAATAAACCTATCTCATGAGGAATACATGTAAAAAGGTCCACAACATCCAAAGTGATAAAACTAGAGGTGTCAACCTGTTTAGAATTATTAATATGCCTTAAAAATCCCAAGAATCCTTTAACACATTAGGATGTTCCATCACCACATTCTTGAGATGTACATCTACATATTTTGCCAGTGGAGCAGTAATAGAACCCTCCGCAGATACAATAGGTCTGAGAGGAGGGTCATCAGAATTTTTGTGGACCTTTCGTATACCAAAAATACAAGGCACTTTGGGTTGTTCAACATGTAAATAATTATATGTTTCCAGATCAATAAGCCCCTCTAAAACTAAATCATTCAAACAGAGGGAAAGTTTTTTATAAGCAATATGAATTTCATTCATAGACACTCTCTCATAGGTATATTGGTCATTTAACAAATCAAACAAGCCATGGCCTCAAGCTAAATGCCAAAAAGTGTATAGTCATCCCCTTTGGCAAAAACAAAGTGCCCACAAATTACCACATAGGTGGTAATCCATTAAGTACAGAAGAAGAAATTAGGTACCTGGGGACCCAAGTTGATAGCAATCTCTCATTTGACAACCACGTGGCCAAAGTGGTTAGAAAAACATTTTATATAGCCCACCTAATCATGAAGGGATTCACATCTAGATCAGGGGAGGTCATCGTGCCTCTTTACTCATCCCTCATCAGGCCCATAATTGAGTACAATGCCCCTTTTGGGATGTACCTTACCAGACACCTGCAGCAACTGGAAAGACCCCAAAGTACCTCACCAAGAGGATCAAAGGGCTCAAACAGATGCCATATGCTGCCCAGTTAAAGAAACTCCAGCTCTACTCAGTGGCATACCGCCTGCTCAGAGGCAATCTGTGCCTGACGTATAAAGCCATGTCCAACCCGGAATTAATGGACATGCTGCACCTCAGAAAATCCAAATCCCATCGAGCTATGCGCTCAAGAGACTTGAACCTCAGCACCGAAATAATTAGGACATGTTGGAGGGATAGATTCATAACCCAGAGGCTCCCTTCACTCTGGAATAAAATCCCAGTCCAGGTTAGGCAGAGTTCCTCATTGACTCTCTTCAAGAGGAATCTTGATAAGTGGATGGGAGATCGTAGGTTTACCTCGGGTATCACTTCTGTGTCACTGTTAGACAGAGGCACAGTATGGTAACCTCGAAAAACGGCATAGCAAAATTAATTTAAAATGGGTGGCGAAAGCCAAACACACTCTGGCTAGGCTTATAAATGCCCTAGGGCAGATAGCCTAGTATGAACCTATGAACCTATGAACATTTTTACCTCATAATTAATATGATCCATAAAAACCACCCCACCTCCCTTATCAGGCTTCATGATTCTAAGATTTTTATTCTCTCTACATACACTGAGTGTATGCATTTCTTCCGTAGAAAGGTTTGGACTAACCTTGTTGTACTTAAGTTAAACTCTTAGCTCCTTTTCAACCAAAACCTCAAAATTCCTAAGCTGGGGGTGAAGGGGCGGATTGCACGTACTCTTCTTTGTTGATGGGTTGTTTTTATGGATCATATTAATTATGAGGCAAAAATGTTTGATTTGTTAAATGACCAATATACCTATGCGAGAGTGTCTATGAATTAAATTCATATTGCTCATAAAATATTGGGAAGAAAAATTTGTTCACAATTCTAATTTTAAACAATACTGGAACTACTATGGGCGCTTCCTGGATGATGTTTGTCTTTTTTGGAACAATACCCTGGAAAGATTCATGGAATTATTTGATTATATTTCAAATACAACAATTTTTTTTAAATTCATCTATAAAGTAGATGAAGTGGAATTGTATTTTTTAGATGTAGATATACAGAGAATGGGGGAAGGTTTTAAATCAATTTTTTTTAGAAAAGATACGTTTTCTAATGCTTACTTGCATTATACAAGCTCTCACCCACATTTTCAAAAAAGAGCAATAGTTAAAGGTCAGTTGGTGAGAGCCAGTAGGATGACGTCAGACGATCTGGATTTTAATCTCCTAACGTCAGTTATTGTAGAGGTTAAGGAAGGAAGAACAGGAAGATTTGCTCCAATTTTGGGTGTACCCCTACCTACATTGGAAGTACAAAATATTGAGGCAAACACTGCTTTATTGCCACAACTTTAGAAAAAGGATTTCATTCTGCCATGTTTACCACTTTTGACAGGGAGAGTAATCTGGTGAGAAGTATTCTTAGTAAAGAATGGAAAAAATTTGCTAGTTTATCTGATTTAAATTTAGAAGTTATGTACCTACCATAACGTTCCATGTTAGTTGTCTTCTCTCGCCTTCTTTCTTGCTGGATGGGTTCGGAGCCGATCCTCGGCTCCGACTCGGCACTTTCTTAGCTTGAGAACTCCTTTTACCAGCTCGAGGCAACCCTATATCCCATGATGCAAGGCGGGACTACCTCAGATCTCGTTTGGTAGCTAACCTACCCTGCTAAAGTGTAACCTAGTAGAACTAGGAAAACAAAAATTCCTAACAAAGGATTCTTCTAATGAAGACTCAGGAGGGAACAACCTGAGAAGAGGAAACTTCTTCAAGATCTGTCCAGGCCAGGGGGAAGGAGGGAGGGACGCAAGAAAGAAGGTGAGAGAAGACAACTAACATGGAACGTTATGGTAGGTACATAACTTCTAAATGTTAAGTTGTCAATCTCGCCTTCATTCTTGCTGGATGGGACCGCGTCCCTAGCACCTGTATCCCGGGTGGCTCAATGGAACAGACTCTTGAGAACTGTGGAACCAAAACTGGCCCTGTCTCTGGAGGCCAAATCTAACTTGTAATGAGAGACAAAGGTATGAGGAGTGGTCCAAGTAGCTGCTGCACAAATGGTATCAATGGGTAGTCTATCCTGAAAGGCTGCAGAAGTGGATAGACTCCTGGTTGAGTGTGCTTTCGGTTTAGAAGGTAGTTGCTTGCCTCTAAGCGAATAAACATAAGAAATGGTGGAAGACAACCATCTGGATAAGGTCACTTTAGAAACTGGAAGACCTTTCCTGTTTTCTGCATAGGAGACAAATAATTGGTCCGATTTCCTGAATTGTTTAGTTCTATGCAAATAGTACCTGAGCTGACGATGGACATCCAAAAAATGTAGCTTTTATTCAGCTCTGTCAGAATAATTTGGGAAAAAGACTGGTAGATCAATGGATTGATTAATATTAGTTTGAGAAACAACTTTGGGGAGAAAGGACGGGTTCGTTCTTAAGGATACCCTGTCCTTGTGAAAAACCAAGTAAGGGGAACGGATGCAGAGAGCTTGAATTTCGGAAACCCTTCTTGCTGAAGTGACAGCCAGTAAGAATATAGTTTTCCAGATCAATAACTTCAAGGAACATGATGCAGACGGTTCGAAGGGTGGTAAAATCAAGGATGCTAACATTAAATTCAGATCCCATGGTGGAGGAGGATGTTTTATTGGCGGCTTCAGAAGAAAAACTCCTCTCAGAAAGGCTTTGCATAGCCTATGTGACATAATGTTATGATCTTGTAATCCAACATGATATTTGGAAATAGCCGCCAGTTGAACTTTGACTGTTGATGAAGAGGATCCTGAATGAAAAACTTCAGCCAGGAAATCTAAAACAGAATGCACAGGAGCAGTAAAGGGATCAATGTGCCTGGAGTTTGCCCAAATGGAAAAACGTCGCCACTTGCTAGCATACACGGTTCTGGTGGACGACTTCAAAGAAGCTACTAAAATATCTCTGACAGGATCAGAGATCATAGGAAGCCTGGCTAGGGAAGGAAGTGGAGCAACCAAGCAGTGAGGTTGAGAGAATGAATGGCCCAGTGCTGCTGACCCGACTGGTGGATCAAAAGATCCGGAACTGGGTCCAGATGCCAAGGCCGCGCCAGGAGGTGACGATGCAGAGTCGGGAACCAAATTTGTCGAGGCCAGTAAGGGGCAATGAGAATCAACTTGGCCCTCAAAACGGTGGCTTTCTGAATGACTTGTGGAATCAAGGGAAAGGGAGAAAAAGCGTAAAGAAGTCCCTGGGGCCAATCCTGGGTTAGAGAGTCTCTCAGGGGTTGGCCTGGAAGGGGAAAGAGGGTGAAAAAGTCGGGGCACTTGTTGTTTTGGGGAGTAGCAAAAAGATCGCAACAAGGTGTGCCCCACTTCAGAAAAATCTGGTCCACTATAGATTGATTGAGAGACCACTCGTGAGGCATGAGAATGGCTCTGCTCAGCCTGTCCGCCAAGAGGTTGGACCTGCCGGGGATGTGCGTTGCTATCAGAAACCGATGAGAGGAGATTGCCCATTGCCAAAGTCTGAGAGCTTCTCAACACAACGGATAGGACCTGGTCCCGCCCTGCTTGTTGATGTACCAGACCACGGACATGTTGTCCGTTTGTACTGCAATAGTCCTTGGGAAGAAAGTCGTTGAGGGCTTGCAACGTTAAAAGCACCGCTCTCATCTCCAGGACATTTATGTGCAGATGGTATTCTATGGGTTGCCACATCCCGTGGACCATCCTGCCCTGATAATGCCCCCCCCACCCGATCAGAGAGGCATCCGTAGTGACTGTGGCAACCGGAGGAGGGGGAACAAATGGTCTGCCCTGGTGAAGGAGAGGGGAAGATATCCACCAGTTCAGATGAGCTCTGCACGATTGTGTGACTAAGATTTTGTGTTTCATCGGAAGACTGTGGAACGACCACTGAGTGAATAACATCCACTGCAGCAGACGCATGTGGAAGCGAGCCAGTGGTAGAAGAACAATGGCCGCAGCCATAAGACCTAGAACTTTCAGAATCAATCTGGCTTTGGCCTTGCTGCTCTGCAATAATATCCGAACGAATTTTTGGATGTCCAGAATTCTCTGATGTGTTAGTCTGGCTGACAACTTGACTGTGTTTAATTCTGCCTATAAAGGTGATAGATTGGCAAGGCCGCAGAGAAGATTTTTCGAAATTCACTGAAATTCCCAAACTTTTGCAAAGCTGCAGAGTGTAGTCTCTGGTCTGAAGAAGCTGATGCCTGGTGGTGGCGGAGAGGAGCCAGTCGTCCAAATAAGGAAACACCTGGAATCCTTGGCGTCTCAGGTGAGCTGCGACCACTGCCATGCATTTGGTAAACACTCTGGGGGCTGAAGTGAGGCCAAAGGGCAGGGCTCTGAATTGATAATGACTGGTCCCTAGCCGAAAGCGGAGAAACCTCCTGGAGCACCTGTGGATCTTTATGTGATAGTACGCGTCCTGAAGGTCTATCGAGCACATCCAGTTGTCCTTGCCCAGAAAGGGCAAAATGGACTGAAGCGTGACCATCCGTAATCTTGCCTTCTTGACAAATCTGCTCAGATTGCTTAGGTCTAGTATAGGTCTCCAATCTCCCCTCCTTTTGGGGACCAAAACGAATCTGGAGTAGACGTCGGATCCTACTTGGTCTGCTGGAACAGTCTGGATGGCTCTTTTTTGTAGGAGCTTTGTAACCTCCTGTTCTGCCAAATCCCTTTGACCGGGTGAGATGTCTGGAAGGGATTGGTGAGGTACGGATACCTTCAAGGGGATTTTGTAACCCTCGGATATTATCGACTGTACCCACATATCTTGTGAAAGGGAACGCCAGGCTACTGGGTACAGCGAAATCCTTCCCCCGACTGCCTCCAAGGGTGGACAGTCGGGCAACACCTCAGGGATGCTGAGAGGGCTTCTCAGGAAGAGACTCCCTGTTGCCCTGGTTCTGAGGACCCCCTCTGCCCCTAGGGCGGCGTCTATTATTGTTACCCCCTCTGCCTCTGGGGGTAAACTGCCCACGTGTGTCCGGCGCTGCTCCTTGGGCTTTGCGGAACCACATCTTTCCTCCCTTCTGACCCTTGGGGTAGGGTCTAGAAGGGGTGGAAAAATGGACTCCAACGGCAGAAAGAGTTTTGCCGTCCTGCTCACACCTGGTCAAGGTTTCCTTCACCTGAGGTCCGAACAAAGCTGAACCGTCAAAGGGGGTATTGGTGAAGGACGCCTTAAAGGGGTCCGCAAAATTACAAAGCCGCATCCAGGCTTGACATCTAAGAGCCACTCCTGTGCCTGCGGCCCTGCTCGCCCCATCGGCTGCACAGGATATGAGCCGCATGGAGGAGTTAGTTAAGGAATTCAGGATTGCTAGCTGTGAGGCAATCTTTTCTTGAGCCCCAGCAGCGGAAGGATCCTGGACCACTTCACCTAGTTCCTTGAGAATATCTCTTTGAAGCCTGGTGAAGTGACAAAGGTAGTTCAGCAAACGCATAGCAAAGGTCGCTGAAGAAAACATCCGCTTTCCATACCTGTCCATGGTCCTGGAATCTTTGTTAGGAGGATGGACAGGTACTGAAGGATCCGCAAGTTCCTTCTTGGTGGCCGCCACCACCATAGCATCCACAGAGATGCCCTTGGAAAGAAACTGCTTGTCTGCAGGGGCCGTGATAAACTTGGATGGTCTCCTGGGAACCGGTTCCACAGAATCTGGAGCTGCCCACGCCTTCCGAGCCACTACCTGCATAAGTGGGTCGAAAGGCGGAGACACCCAGGAGGTGGAAGGTCGGGATCCAAAAGCCTCCAGGTATACCGACTCATCCTCGGAGGGGTCAATGGAGGGCCAATTCCCCCTCTGTTTGAGGAGCTCAAGGATGTCTGAAAAAGAGACATCCTCAGAGGGGGACCGAGGGGAACCCTCCGACTCATCTAAGTTGGTATCAGATGTAGTAGACTCAGGGGAGTCTGTGTGTTTCCTCTTACACGTCCTCTTCCGAGGAGGTTCCCCTGCAGGATCAGGAGAAACCTCGGAAGAGGAAGATATTCCCAATGGGGAAACCTGGGGCGATGGATCCCTGGGCCTGGGAGCAAGAGGCTGGCAAGAGGGGTCTACAGGCACCGAAGAGGGAGGAGCTAAAGGGATGGACCGTTGACCTGGCTCAGGTGCCAGGACACTCCTCATCACCTCAAAGGCTCCCCTCCCGGGGAGGCCGGAATATTCCCGTTCCGAGGAAATAGGAATTCCCGGCTCCACTGAGAGGGAAGGCTCCGAGGCTGATGTCGGTGCCAAGCTTACCAAAGCCGAAGCCCCGAGAGGGAGAGCGGGGTCGGACAAGGGTCCGATGCCACTAGCCCCCTCGGAGCCGACAAGGGAAACTCGATGACCGGATCCCTCCAAGGAAGGTCTCATGGAAGAGATCGGAGCTGAAGACGACGGAGCCGAAGAGGGATGTATCGGTTCCGGCGCCGACACGGTCGCTGTCCCGAGAAACTCCGGCACCGAACTCTGGAGGGGAGTCGGAGGAGGAAGTTCAAGGGGTAAAGCAATAGCCGAAGTCTGCTGAGACGGGCTATGGAGCATTTGGGCTAGTGCCTGCGACTTCAACAGCCTGCTTACCACCCTCTCTAAATCGTGGTCAGACAGCCTGGAAGATCTCGAAGATCGGCTCCGATGACTCCGCTCCGACAAAAGAGGAGACCCCGGAGCCGAATGGATACTCTCCAATGAAGGGGACCGAGATCTCTTCTTGGACGAAGTCATCGGAGCCGACGTCCCCTGAGTCCCAGATGGAGCCGAAGGCTTTTCGGCTCCGATGCTAGATAATATGTCGGCTCCAGCCGGAGCCGACAAGGCAATAGTAGATCGGGTGTCGGAACCGATCGGAACCGACACTACTATACTAGAAGAAGAAAGATCGGCTCCAGCCGGAGCCGATCTCGACTCCGAAGGAGTCGGAGCCACCGGAGAAGGCTTGGAAGCTGTAGCCTGAACCTTCGGAGGCTTAGAAGGTTTAGAAGACCCAGTTTTAGTGGGAGAACCTTCTGGCTTTAGTAAGCCACAGAGGATCAATTTATTCCTCCTTTCCTGCAGGAATCTCTGGCTAAAAGAGTGACACAAAGCACAGGAGTCCTGCAGGTGCAAAGGCCCCAGGCAGTACACACAAGAAGTGTGACCGTCTGTCAGAGACATTTTCTGACAGCACGAGTCACACTTCTTGAAGCCTGAGACCTTGCCTTCCTTAGACATAGTCCAAAGAAATAAAACTCACACACACCCCCCAAACAATCACACAAATAATCCCAACAAACACAGACACACAGGAAGGGATTAAGAAAGGGGGCCTAGGCCTAACTGAAAAATTTTTTAAACTTTAGCTTTTTATAAAAACAAAAAGTTTTTAACTATGTGGGAAAATAGGGTGGGCTGTAGAATACTACACACTACAAGGGAATAAGGGAGATATAAAACCCTGACTAAGCTTTTTGAAATTCAACTTACCTCAGCTGGCAAAAAGGAGACCTCTTTCGCTAAGCGGCAAACGAGATCTGAGGTAGTCCCGCCTTGCATCATGGGATATAGGGTTGCCTCGAGCTGATAAAAGGAGTTCTCAAGCTAAGAAAGTGCCGAGTCGGAGCCGAGGATCGGCTCCGAACCCATCCAGCAAGAATGAAGGCGAGATTGACAACTTAACATCATATCTTTGAAAATCCATTTAAATGTGTATATAGGAAGGGACGTAACATCAAAAAATATATTGGAAGGGATAAACTTCCTTAACCCCACTAATAACAATAACAAAAAAGGGACACGAAAATGCGGGCATTGCCCATATTGCATTAACATCAAGGAAGGTGATTGTATTATTTTGAAAAAGAGGAACAAGTATATTACTACTCAAGGTTTTGCCAACTGTAATACCACAGGAGTGATTTATATTGCTACATGTGAAATCTGTGACTCTTTTTACGTTGGCAAGACCGAGAGGAAATTGAGGCAGAGAATTTACGAGCATTTATATGAGATAAGGAAAAGAAAAGATAATAATGCTCTGTTTAAACATCAAAACAATTGTGGCAAAGCTAAATTTCAGTTTTTTGTCATAGAAGTAGACTCACGAGATCCCTGGGGAGGGCCTTGGGAGACTCGGTTGGAATATAGGGAGCTATATTGGCAAATAATTCTTGATGCAAGTTCTGCGCCTGGTTTAAATGAAATGTTATCCTTGAAACCTGTGCTGAAATTGAGATCAGCTAAATTATAGTATATTATTATAATATTTATATTTATATTTTTAAATAATTTTATATATTACATATGCAAGCATTTTATGGTTTATTTTAATAATAATACATATAATTATCTTTTAACAAGATGAACATGCATTTAATTTCATTTCCACAAGATGGTTCTATTTCATTGTATTTTGGATTCAATTTAGCTTCTGCTTTTGAAAAAACATTTTTAGAAGCATTTCAGGTTTGTGCTGATAATACTTATATTTAACAAACCAATTTTAACTAAGGTTTATGTTTCAAGCATTTTATATAACAAAATATATATACATATCTATTTATTATATATACTTTTGGTTTTAACTTTTAGATTCATTCACCTTTAAGGTTCATGTGTTTTAGTGCATTTTGCATGTGTAATTGAATTTGTTCACTCATTGGTTCATTTGAATTAGATTAGTTTATTTATTCACCAAAGGAAGAGAGGTTAGGTATCTGATGAAGTTATTGTGACGAAAATGTATGTGGATTAACTTTACAGTGTTATTGTGCTGTTGCTTGTGCTTTGCAATTTCATTTGCTGTGCTGTGCTGCTGTGATTTAGCTTGCTGTGGATTGTTTTTGTGCTTGTTCATTAAAGCAGTTGTCCATTTTGCTGAGCTCCGTGTGTGCCTTACTTCAGGTTTACTAGTTATCATACATCCCTAGGTTGCACACAACAGCAAGCCTGTGTCATAGCAGACGGCATGCAAATTACACAATCATAGTAGTGGTTAGCTTACATTCATGTGTTACACCATGTGGACCAGTACAGGTTAACAGTACACCTACCTGATGTGTGGCTTATGACCTTGATAATCACATGTAGTATGACATGTGATCTGCTGACGTTTGCAATGACATGCATACATGTTTAACACAATGGTGTCTTGTCAAATATACAGTGGGGCAATGGTGTACCAGTTCAGTGTTGTCTGTCCACCCTACAGATATATTGCATATTTAGCTGATGTGCATGGCCATTGCAGGGAATCATGAGGCATCTCTAGTGCTATACAGTGTGAGTTACAGACAGGGTTCATAGCCATGACTCTGTTCAGATACAATACATATATACTGTGGAATGTGACCCACATCACTGAGGTGTATACACACTAAACCATGATGTGGAAGTTGTGACACAGGTCACTGATGGGTATACGGATGTCACCCCTGCACATCTGCAACCATATTGCTGCAGCCTGGCAACTATGGCCAGAGATGGCAAACACGTCGGTACACCATGTTCCACATGACATCTGTGTACTATACACACACACACACACACACACACACACACACACACACACACACACACACACACAAGGAGCTAGTATGGCATTTATGCCCATCACCAGCAATGGGAATGTACTGTATCTGAGACCTGATGTGGATACTGTACAGGTGACTGCTGTCATGTTGCAACACCCTCAAGATGTTCAACACATCTTATGTGATGGACTGATGTTATGCCTACACAGGATGTACACAGGCCTGTAGGATGTCTAATGTTCCACATCTACATTATGACCATTATACAAAGGCCATGGCCGAACCATGTGTAGCCATTGTATGACAGGGTGTACACACAAGCACAACACGTCTACTGTGTGTGTTGCTCCATGTCTCTGGCCATCCTCCATGGCCATGTGTGTGCAGGTGTTGTCCAAATTATTGTGATGGGCATCTATTTCACATGTCTGTGTTGTCCCATATGACATATATGCTCCACTGACAACAGGGTTATGCAGATAAAGGGTGGTATGTGGGATATGTTTTCAGGTTAGGTAGGCAGTGTAGCAGCCAGGCCAATAGATGTCATGGACATGTCAAGATAGAACATCACATTGTGTGACATTCATAGCAGGGCTATGATACACACTGGTGAAACCTGTGTGCTGGCCATACTCCAGCCCACTGTGTAGTACTGTTTGTATTCACCACATGTGTAGATCAGATCTGTTGTACGTTCCTAAAGTGAACAGCACGTCCACCATTGTATGCACAGCTGTCAACACATCTGGCAATAAAGTTTGTGAGGATTCATGTCACTGAGATGATTCACATAGTTTGCAAGTGTTGCACATGGATAGTCATTGTGATGCATTGCAGGTCCGACCTGTATATTGTGACAGGACCATACATTATGAATACATGTTGTGAATGGCCACATGGCAGATAGATTTGTACATTATGGTTCCTGATAAATAATAACACTCTCACCTGCAATGGGCTGCTGTCGCAGCGGAACGCCAGAGGTACCTAAATAGGAGTAACACAGCAGTATGAGCATAATCCACCCCTGTATAAAGGCTACAGGGAGCAATGTGCATAACACATACACCAGTACATTAGACTATACTATGGTGTATGCACATGTGTGCATACACAGAGTAGCATACTATAGTATGCGGCATGTGTGTATACATGCCTTGCATATGATGTGAAATTACATATTGTACAGTGACACATGCAGCTATATGGAATATAGTTGTTATAGGTGCAGTACTGACTTACCAGGCAACTCCAGGCTCAGTGGTTGAGAGACACCCACCTCCACAATATCGGCTAAGGCTTGTGGATGTGGTTCTGCAGGTGTCCCCAGGTTGGCCAGTAGTTCCTCGGTACATGTGAGTAGGGGCTGGGTTGGTGGTCCACCACCTGTTGCACCTTGTTCCCTGGCGATTGCATTTGCATGCTGTTTCGCCCATCTAATGAGGTCTATACAGTGTCTGCACACCTGCTGGTATGTGCGGTTGTGGCCACCCACATCATTAACCCTCCTGCGAAGTTCCATCCACAGGGCATCCCGCTGCTGTGCATCCTGTGGCACATGGCTGAAAAGGATGTCATGATTGTCAAGTAGGTATATGATGAGGGCCTCATCCTCCAAGCGTGTAAAAGGGGGAAGCCTTGCACGCGGCATACCTAGAAGACATAATGATGGAGACAGGTCACAGTACCTCAGAGACATACAGAGCTACAGCTGAACATACATGTGTATCGCATTAATTCATTTTAAATAGTTGTATTTGCAAACCTACATGACACTGAAGTGTTTGTGTCACACACATGTGACACTCAATGTTGAGTGGATATTATCACCATATATGTGTGTGTGGGTGTGGGTGTCACCTGATTACATTGCTCATACTCCTTGTGGTTGCTGTCTTGATGTATGCATGTCTGTTTGCCTGTACTGGTGTTCCTACCTATCAGCACATGGCTGGATGTGTCCACATTAATGCAGTCGACCTTGATGCAATATAAGGACTTACACTGCCTTAACAGACATGACCTGTGACCCTGCAGACATGCTCACATAAGGTTTTACATGTATGTGTTCTGCCATATACATCTACATGGCACTGTACAGTGATTCAACATCCTGCCATATATGACCTGTGTTGCACATGTGATACACATGTGACACTGGCTAGCCAGATGGTATTTGCAGGGATGGATATCAACTATAACAAGTACAGTCAAAGTCAACTAGTGAGCTATATGCCATTGGCCATGTATGCATCTAGGATGAAAGGTTACCTGGCAATAGCCGACAGGCGGGTCTGTGGGGCCAGGTGCAGCAGTGCCACATTACTGATCCACAGGGTTAATGATACATATACCATGCATTACCATGTAGTCATCACACCATGTCTGAGAGGGGAGCAATGTGCAGCTTTGATGGACAGGAATGCATAGTATGGCAGGACTATGTCAAGAGTATGGGACAAGGATCTGTCCAGCATGTGGTAGGTGGATGTCCATGAAGTATGGGATCGAGATCAGGATGAGTACGTGTAGCATGTCTGACATCACTGGGTTGGGCATGGATTTATTCAGGGTATGCATCATGCTACATAGTGGAAATGGGGAATGGGAAGGCTGGTGTAGACCATCTGCACATGGCCAATACCCCTTAAAGGAAATATGTGATCTGATATGGCTCACTTGAGTGTTCTGTATGGCTGGACAATGATCTCTATATTCATGAATGGCATCCTATCATTATTAGGGTTGCCACATATGACTCCCTGACAGGTGTGGTGATGTAGCTATCACAGGAAAGACAACTGCCCAGCTGCATCCCTCACGCACAAGTGTCCATTATGTTGACAGCTGCCTAGGTGGTAGTTCATGGGTACAGGGTTATTAACATAGGGGTGACAATGTGAGTCAGCTATTGCTCCTAGGTCATAGTCATTTGCATACTTCAATACGCAGATGCCCTCTGTTTGTCTGTGAGGTATGGACTACAATGAGGGGGAATAGAATTCATTAAGCCTGATATACTGTAGCTGCCACTGGTGTGATGATCACGTATTATTCAGAGACCTTCTGTAGTGTTGGTGCTGCCAGCAGTCCTGTTGCAAAACACTCCTGTGACATAGGAATGTACATCTAGTATACCGAGTATAGGTGGTACACAGTATGGGTGATGATGTCCTTTGACCTGGCAAGATTATGATATGCAGTGTGACATCAACCATACTGTCATCTACATCTTTACTGCTGACATCACTTAAGTGATCAAGGTTTATGGCCTTCCAGACCAGACTCAGCAGGTTAGTAGTGCAGTACTTCCCATTATCAGTGGTGTCTCCCCCTTTGTGGATTGTGATACCTGTTGGTGTGCACCATTCAGTGTGTACACAACCTGATATGGAGCTATGTTTTACATGATGTGTACGTGGAGAGCATCTTGTTTTGCCATATGTGTATGATACAACCTGTGATGTGGGCAGGTCCCATGCAGACTGAGTGCAGCTTGTATCTGCATAGTTGTGGGTAAAGGGGCCCTGTGGTGTACATGGATATATGCTTGCGTACCTGTTGGGGGGAGGGGGCCATGTGTTTATATTATCCAAGACCCTATCTGGATTGCTTATTCATGCTAAGCACTTGTTCAGGACTTGTAAACACTACGTAAGCTAATAATTACTATAGCACTCAATCTTCCACATCACCTACAGGTACGGGTGAACAGGTTTTGTACATACTTTTCTCACTTGCGTAGAGTAATGTAGCTCTTGTACTCACTTACCTCACTTATCTAAGTGAATGTAGCTCTATATTCAGGTATGTCCAAGAGTCAACTGCCAGTGTTCTCATCTGTCTATCTGATGAATCTGGACATCTTCAGGAAATGTACACATTGCCTCATGTACACAGACAAGCCTCTCCGCCTACCACCCAGCACTACAACCTGTGAGAGATGCACTCATCTAGCCACACTGGAGGTAAAGGTCTCTCCAACCAAGCTTGACCCTGACTGTCATGTGGAGAAGGTACACAGTCGCACACCACACTCATCACATATGTCTCACTGAATCTACCCCACCATTAACTGGGAAAACTATTCATGTACCAACACATTAGCTCAACGGTTTCTGGAATTCATAAACATCAATGCCCTGACTCAACATATCCACACACCCACCAGGGGCAACAATATCCTAGACCTAGTCATTACCAACATGAGTGACTGGTGCTCCACACGTGAAGCCAACTCCTCGTTGGTCCGATCAGACCATGTGCTGAACACCGTTGATATCCACATCCCGCATCTACCCCCCATTAAGGGAACCACAGTATAATATGTCTACAAGGCCAACTACATGCTTCTTGAGACAGACATGGTGGAAGTCATGACACCCATGCAGATGGACAGTACTGTTACAACTGCTGAATCCTACACAAATGCACTCTATAAGCACTTACATGAGTGCATGGCTTGTCCTATCCCAAACAGAACCAGGACGCTATAGTCCTAATTAACTAAACCAATCTGCTGGTCTCCTGCCATAAACATATTGTACTACAGGAGGAAGACACTGTTGCAAATGAGAGTACAATACCATGCATGGAGGAGATCCCTGGCCAGCCTCAGTATGAAGGTGAGATCCCTTATAAGATCCTCCAAAGCTAGCTACGAAAACTATAACGCAACTAATACCAACAACAACCACAAAGCATTCTATAGCTATGTCACATATCTCAATATCAACAACCAGATCTGCTCTGAGTTACAGCACAAAGGCACGAACATTACAGAAACAATTGATATTGGCAACATCCTGGCAGATCCCTCTCAAAGCTGCACACTTTAAAGGCAATATCACAGCATCCATGGGACCGGACAACATCCCAGGCTGCATTTTACACGAACTTCGGATCGTACTGTCTCCCCACCTATGCACCATGTTCAATAATAGCCTCACATCGGGCATAGTGCCCCCTGAATGGCGCACAGCAACAGTTATCTCACTCCACAAAGGTGGCGCCACAATGGACCATGGAACCTATTTCCCTATAGGCCTGACTAACCTGGTCTGCAAGGCTATGGTGCACATCATGGATCACTGTCACAGAGACATTGGGTACCTCCCAACCTTTGACCCCTCCCTGTTTGGCATTGTTAAGGCCGGACCATGCCTCCTAAACCTGGTGGACTTCTTAGAGACAGTTACCAAGGCATTAGATGAGGGTAAGGAGGTCCACACAGCCTACCAAGATCTCTCATAGGCTTTCAACACCATTCCTCCTTCTGGTATTATCAACATACCCATCCACCTGAACATTAACCCCTACGTCATGTGATGGTTTGCAAAGTGGCTCACAGACAGAACCCACACAGTGGGAGTTGCATACCCTAGGTCCAACTGTATACCAGTTACAACTGGCGTCCCCCAGGGCTCAGTCCTAGGACCCCTCATGTTCGGTATATACTTCTCTGACATACAGACAAGCACAGGAGGGCTTTGGCTGAAAAGGTTTGCAGACGAATGCAAACTAGGGGACATAATTGTTTCCCCAGCTGTTACAGACACCTTCTGGAAGGGTCGCACTGAGATGGATACCTGGTGTTAATATCATGGCGTCAAGCTGAATGCCTAAAAGTGCATAGTCATCCCCTCTTTGGATATAACTAATTACCTGTGGACTACCACATAGGTGCTAGTCCCCTACATACCGAAAAGGTAATATGAGATCCGGAAACACCAGTAGATGGCAATCTCTCCTTCGATACCCATAATGACAAAGTGGTTAGAATATCCTTCTACATGGCCCCTCTAATCTCTAATGGGTTCGAATGCAGATCAGAGGGGCCATTGTGACTCTACACATGTCATATTAGACCCATTAAAGGATACAACACCCCATTTGAGATATACCTTACAAGGCAACTGCAACAGCTTGGAAGACCACACCAGTACCACACCAAGAGGATTACTGACCTCAAACTGATGACCTATGCAACCCAACCTACGAAACTCCAGCTGTGCTCAGTTGCATACCGCATACTCACAGGTGATCTCTGCTTGACATACAAGGCCCATGTCCAACCCTGTATGCCTGGATATGCTCCACCTAAACAGAAGCCCCTGAGAACCACATGCTCTAGCGATATACATCTAACCACAACGATGAGTAGGATGTGCTGGACAGATAGATTCCTGACCCGGACACTCCCTATGCTTTGGAACGTGATTCCAAGTCAGGGCCCCTCACGAGCACTCTTCAAGGGAAACCTTGACATGTGGACGGGAGACAGACATGTACCTGGGGATCACTGCAGTGGCTCTGCTGGACAGAGGCACAGGGAACTATTGGCTCTGGCATTCAGAGGCACAGGGAACCAACCTATGGGGGTGGCGAAAGACAACACATGCTAGTTAGGCTTACAGATACCCTTGGTAAGACAGCCTAGTACCTACCTTTGCAATATTACATGTCTTATGTGCATGGATAGTTAAATAGCTCTTCCATTTTACTTTGCTATCATGCTGATAAACTGTCAGCTCACTAAAAGACATATGTATCCTGTTATTGTGTATTGTAAATGCCAACTGACATAAATAATGTTTGCCTACCATTACAGTAATGCTATGTAGCTTGTAATACATATCTGCCTACAATACTGTACATTACACAGTTATTGGCACAATATCCCACAATGCAAAACATACTTGCACAGTGGTCCAACCTTCCACATGTTATTCTCTGTATTACACCCATACATATGGCTACAGTTACAATATATCAACATACACTATCCCCTATTATAGCACATACTTGTTGGATGAGCCCTGCCACTGAAGCTGGCTGGTGAGGAGTATTTCTCTTCAAAGCCCTTATATAGCATCCCTTGTGGTGTATGCAGTGTTTGCCTTATGACCTACAGCAGTACACACAAATACTACAAGCATAACTATGCTCAACAATACATCACTACAAGATAACTGTTTCCACTACATGGATTGCGTGCACTTTAAATACTACAGAATAGTACTACATACACAGACATACTGACTGTTCTACATACCTTATTAGTAACCCGAGGTGTCGTTAACTGTTGATTCAATCCTTTTCAGTCTGTGCTTCAATGTTCTTTGTAACGTTCCACTGGTATATATGGATGGTTTGAATGTGTGATAACACATCCTTTTCTAGTTACATATCAGTAACATGTGGTATCCTTTCTACCAATTGCTGTTCCAAAGTAGTTAATTGGATGCACATCAGCTGTGCAGCTACTTCATTAGCCGATACCATGTCAACAGTGGTGTATAAGTGAGTACTCCTTTTGGGCATTGTCCGTTTGCCTTACTTTCGAAGGAGATGGCCTAGATGTGTTATTGTGATATATTTCAACAGCTATATGGAGACACACAGAGATATATTAGTTTCATGACTCCTGTGGACTGTGTGCAATGGCTAGATGATTTAGTTCTACATGTGAGTACAGCTGTTATATTTCGGAACACTGCTACTTATGCAGGGTTTGTTTGTACCTGATACTTCTGCAGATGTTTAAGTCTGGCAAGGATGTTTGGCCAGCTTAAGGCCGTATGGCTATGCATGAACTGTTATGTGGTGTACAGTGTGCTCACCAGACATCCTTGATCTGGTGTACAAGTGTAGCATACTGTGCTGTTACTAACTAATTGTTAACACATCCCGGTGTACGCACAACCCTCTGAAATGGGATTAGTGCAAACAAACCCTATTACATCAGCAGCTGTCCCACTGTATAACGGCAGCTATTTCACATAGGGCCATGTTAGTGTGTCTCTGACAAGGTATGTTAAGGCTTCTGCAGATGTCGTACAGTGTGTGAATGATTTGTGATGTTATTACAGTTTGTACTGTAATATGTTTGGGTGTGGGGGTTATGTTGGTGGGTGTGCTTAGCAGATGCAGGTGTGTAGGAACTGCCTTTATACATAATCGCTATGTGCATGAGGGTTCCTTCCCTATTTGAACACCTATCCTTTTGTGGACTAATACAATGGTAATTGCAGGCTGATTCATTAAGGCACTGTTATGTGGTTCCTGTATAGCATGCAGGTGATGTTAGTCCTTGAATCCCTTTGGTAATACATCTGAATGTAATAATGTGTTGCTACATGATAGCTGTGTATTTCTGTCATAGGTATTTGCAGTCATCGTAGCTGTGTTGGTGACTGACCCTCTTTGGCTAGGGTTGCCACCTTTTCATATGTCCATAGTGGGTCCTTTTCAGGACACACATCTGATTTTACAGGCCGCCTCAAACTCATGGTCAGTACAAGGGATAGAACTTTCCTTTCTTGCCTAAATATAAACTTATTCTTGTAGCAGTTTAGTTGCTTATCCTGTTTCCTGTGCCATGTAGGTATTTTAGATACAGAAATAACTATTGTATGCAACTATTACAGTACATATGGACATAATTATGTCCTACAATCCCAGGACATTTGCCACGTTTAATATATTTGGTCAGGACACAACTGCCCAAAGAGGGAGTGTCCCTTGCAAAGTGGGGCAGGTGGTAACACTATCATTGGCTCATGACCATAGCACATATTTGTAATGGTGTATAGGCATATACTCTCCATATCCTTTGTTCATAAAGGTTGGTAGTGGCGGAATGTGTGCTTGCTATGGTCTATGTTATACACATATGTGAACACTTCAACCGCTGTATACGGGAGACCGACAGAATCCTGAAACCACAGTGTTCCGACGCACACAGTACCAGGACCAGACTCCCATACCCACATTACCGACATCGACAGTAACTCGCGAAGGTAACACAAACATGGAACACACACATGCACACACAGACACACTGCTACCCAACACATCCAAACAAGCCATCCTACACTACGTATGAGCAGGTGGCCAAGCCCCCCCTACACTCCCCATGTAGGTGTCTGTGCCCCCCACACTACCCCCTACTTTAATATTCTACATCCTAGGTCGCACAAACAGACGCACAAAGCTAACCCACAACTACACATTACAGTCCCCCAAGACCACACACCACACACAGAACACACACTTACACACACTACAGCCCTAAGAAACACACGTACACACAGTAACCTACCCAAACCGCAACACCAGAAGCACTGATTAACTGTCCATTAACATTGTGAGATTACACCTCGCGCATCTGGTGTTTTGGTACTGTGTTCTTTCGGACTTCTTTAAGCCTCGGGATTACGCTCATCGGTATGTAAAGCAGTCGGTATGTGGTAGGTATCCCATTTATATGTACCTCCATGGTTATGTAAATGTTGTTAACCAATCTATACATCTACTTATATGAATATCCTCATATATCGACATATCTCCCTCTCTCTCTATATATATATATATATAATGATGTGTATAAATATATATATATATATATACATATATATATATATATATATATATATATATATATATATATATATATAAAACATACACCTTTCATTGTGTACATGCCAGTTTGTCCTATTTCAACACATTCCTACCTTTTGTGTTTTATCCTGTCAGTATACACGACTGCCATCGGTACATCTAAGGTAGCTTAGCGGTATGTTATTGTGATGAATGTGTAAATGGTTGCGTGTCCTAATCCTGGCAGTTATATCTTACCTTTCAGAGCAGGCACTGGTAGTGCAAGGGTGATTAACGCACATTTCAGCGGTTGTGTGTTCCACATGTTTATTATTCTGTGGAGAACTACCTATATATGCAAGCTGTGTTTAAGGTATACTATGTAACATGTACACATCTGTGAAGGCTCCTGTCAGGGGTACTCCCCATTGTTTGGAACTACATCCCTGATTACATTATACAAAACCCCTCACTGACACTCCGGGGAATCCTTGCAGAGTGAGTGGTGAACTGCAGCTACACCCCAGGGATCCCGAAAGTGGCTCTGCTCCACAGAGGGACAGTTAGTTGATCGATGGGGTGGCAACAGCAGACACATTTTGCCTATGCTTATGAGTGGCCTCGGCAGTTGGGCATGTACCTAACTATGTATCTATGAACCTGTACATACAGTATGGACACATGCTGATAGCTTAATATACTGTTCAGGTATTGACTTACCTTGTGCCAATGGCGGTTGTGTGTACAATAGCTGAGCGCTAACTATGTAGGTTGCACACAGTAGACCACCTATACATGACAATTTACAGGTGGTGGTGTGTGTGTGTGCCATCCATGTTTGCTGTGTGTGCAGGTGGAGAAGGGTGTCAGTCCATGAGTGCCTACACTGTCAGTGTGTGTGCTATATGTTCCCTCTTTGCCAAGGTATGGGCATACTGGGCATGCCTCCGTCTACCTACTGGGGCTAGCACAGGGTGTTCGTGGTCTGAGTCCCCCTGTGCTTGTGGGTCCCTTGGCAATGGTGGTGGGCTGTGAGGGCCTTCACCATTCTGTCCCTGCTGCAGCTGTTTCCGCAGGATCATATTGTGTAGCATGGCACATACTATGAAGATGTGGGCACATGTTCCTGAAGAGTACTGCAAGGCTCCACTAGATATGTCCAAGCAATGGAACCGTGATTTCAGCATCCCAAACATGCGCTCTATGATGATTCTGGTTTCTGCATGTGCCTCATTATGGCTTTCTTGCATGGCTGTGTGTGCATTTCTGATGGGAGTCATCATCCACGGTTCCAGTGCATAGCCAGCATCCCCCACCAGGTGGCCATATGGGATGTCTCCCCTGGCACATACCTGATACAGCTGTGAGGAATGCCAGATGTGGGAGTCGCGATAGCTTCCAGGACTGCCAGCACACACATCCATGATAATGCCCTGGGCATTGCACATGACCTGGCAGTTGATGGAGGGGAATCCCTTGCGGTTTATGTAGCACCTACCCTGCTCACTGGGTGGTGACTTGATGTGTATGTGCATGCAGTCTATTGCACCCAGTATTTCCAGGTAGTCCACCACACGGTGGAAGAGAAGGATATTGCTGACCAACTCCTCCTGCGTTTGTGGGGAAGTATATGTGCTCATTGGCATGTGGTAACATGGCATCCAGGAACTGGTGGAGTACCCTGGATGCTGATGCCTGTGAGATCCCCATGATATCCCCAGTTGGCCTTTGGAAGGTACTCGTGGCTAGTATTCTCAAGCTTACACATACCTTCGTATCCACTGGGATAGGTTCCTCTCTGTTACTTCTGGCTCTGCGGCATGGCCGGCACAGCTCAACAAGTTGCTGTATGATGTCCCTGTCCACCCTGTAACGCTCTACTATCTCCAGATCATGCAGCCCCTGGTAGATTACCCTGGGTCTGAACACTAGTCTCCTGCTCCAGTGCCTGAGATGGTTGTCAGCATCACCCTCCACACCACCGTCAGTCTCCAACACATGCTGGTGAATCAAAGCTATGGCAGCCCCTAACATATACATATTAAAAGTTCCCCGTCTGTATACACCAATGGTGCAGAGTGTCTGGGAATACACAAGTGTGTGTGTGTGGCTTTCACACCTTATACTATTGTGCAATGGAGGATGCTGGTGTAATTGGGTGTGTTTGTGCTATTCCAGCTGCAGGGTATCTTAATTATTGCTTTTACAGCAGGTACTGCTATTGTGGGGCCTTTGTTGTTGACTCATGCTTGTCTGCCGTGATTCATCTATTGCCCTTTACTTCTATTTTCAACCCGCTTCACCTCCCATTGTCAGGAATGCATCCAGCTGCCGCCTTTCTTGTTTTGTGCTTCCGCAACCCAGAATTGTGTTGGGAAATGTGTTATGTAGCTGATCTACAGCAAGTTTGCTTTGTTCTTCTGTGACAGTTCTCTTTTCTTTGCTGTATGGCACCTCCCCTTTCCTGTTTTGCAGGTAGCTGCTAGCAGCCTTGTTAGCTGTTGTCTATGGCCCACTGTGAGTTTATAGGTGTTAATTACTCATTTGTACTCCAATTACCATGCTGCAGGATTTCCTTATTGTCTTCCCGTATCCTTCCTGTTTCAGCTGTGGTGTGTGCCGCGCACATCCGTTTACCGGGTTTCGTGTGCGTTTTCATCCATGTTCACATGAACTTTCTGTTACTTTGTGTGCTCTCAGCTAAGCAAAACTATGGTTACCCCTATCCTGCGGCTTTGCTTAGCAACACGCAACATGGATTAGCAATGATCCAATGTGCTTACAGCTACAGTGGCGCGCCCCTGTCTTGATATCATGTTTCCCTCCAGGTCACTCCTCGGTGTTATAATGCTACACCATGTGGTACATCCTTACGCCGGCGGGACATTTGCGATTCAGCATTGCTTGACTCATTTGCATTGCATTGACTGCTAATTGCTAGTTACCGCACGGAACACTGTCACAGACCCCTGCTAATTGCTAGTTACCGCACGGAACACTGTCACAGACCCTTAGCAACCCTTGCGCCATGCTTGTGGTGTAGCATGTGTGCCATTGACTATTATGGGGATATCATGAATTGCATTACATTACAGTTTTATGACATCTAAATATATTTTCCTTATGATCCCATTTGAGCACCGATGCACTGCGGTTTTACTTTGCGTTAGTGTGCCCATGAAATTAAATGTTATTTTTTATATGTTGTGCATGTTGTTTTATGCCATTGGCTATATATTTAGCCACTGGCATATATTAACATTATAATACGTAAGTTTGGTCCGCTTTTATGGCTCCGATTTTATGTTTAACAACATCTAAACTGTTTTTTTTTGGTTTACATTTCTACATGCTTACGCTATGCCTGCACAACTTCATGAATCGCTATATACCTTCATTTGCATGCTACACTGCCGCACATGGGGTAATTAGCATACACGCACCAGGAGCTGCACAGCTCTGGTGTATGCTGGTAGTGCACGTGGAAACAGCTCTTACCTGAATCACTCGACGGCCATATTTGGCACTAGATCACCAATGCTACTCTGGCGCATGGCGCAAGCTTCATGAATCCCGGGGCTTGTTTAAACATTCTGTGAGATATATTCATTTTAAGAAATTTGTATTTTTTATTCTTGATCAAGTACAAAGTAGAAATGAAATGGGTAATATTAATGTTTTATTAGAATATCGGGAGATGGTTTGAATGCATGTACACGCCCAGGTTTTTATGAAGATATTTCTATCATGAGTTTTTAAAAATGAGAGTCTTGACCTTCCAATGAACAGATGTATTACAGTTTTATATATATGTGTGTGTGTGTATATATATATATATATATATATATATATATATATATATATATATATATATATATATATATATATATATATATATATATATACACACACACACACACACACACACACACACACACACACACACACACATGTATTATTACTCTTTTGGATTAGTTTGCTGTAGCCTTAACCTTAATTACTTTTCTGCTGTTTCTGGGATCACATTTTTTTTGCCAGATATCTTTGACTTCAGGTACTCCTGCCGCACCCCCATTGTTCCTTCACTCATTGGGACCACTGTAGTTGAGGGGTTTACCTAGACATTCCATTTGCTAAATAACTCTTTTCTTTGTGGATAGGAAGACCTGTCAATTACTGGGCTACGAATGCCCCTGCAACTGAAGCAAAGAAGCAGAGAACCCAGGGCTGTCATACTATGGCAAGCTTGGGATTTTCCTTAAGCAATATCGCCTACTGATGTACAGGTCTGATGTACCTTAGGTGGGGGGTGCAAATGTGCCATAAGGGTAAAGGAATCCACTCATAAAGTGGTATGTCCCTTGTCTGCCTACCTATCACAGCAACAGCTTATATTTCACAGCCACTATGTCACCTGAAATGGCTGCACCCCCTGCATGACCTCACACCCTCTCCTTGGAAGATGCAAGCAGGTAATCTCTCATCATTCTTCTTCTTCTTCTTCTACTACTACTACTTCTTCTTCCCTGCCAGCTCCAACAGGATCCCAAACTTCTTATCGAACTTCAGTGTCTTGCTCATGGTAAGGGCTTTATCCCTCTAGGCTGACAGGGCCGATTTCTTCAAAGGGCACAGTTGCAGTCCTTATATTTCCAATAGGGTGTCTTTGCAGTGATTACCTTATTGATTATTGCAGGTGGAAGATTTTGTCTGTTGCTTAAGTGCTGGCATCTGCATTGTTGTTGGCTGCTTGATTTTTTTAAAACTAAATAAGCCAATGAAATTATTTTTGACCACCTTTTTGATCAGGTTACAGGAAAGTAGATTGGGTGGAAAATTCCTCTGAAACTTAGGAACTGGGGATAAGAAAAGCAGTTTTAACTCCATGCATGAGTTTACCTATTTCTTCTAGATTTTGAAAACTTTAGCATAAGCATTACCAAATAACAAATCCTTGTCCGGAAGGGCATTTAATAACTGAGCTTTTAAATCCTCAGGTAAGTATTGCAATTTTACCCAACCGTGATTTCTCATAATATTATCAGTTGCAGCTAATTAGCTCATTATTTAACAGTTTCTCTACCAATGCAACAAAATTTTCAGCATCCTTAGGGTCTATTTGAAACCCCCACTTTCATAAACTTAACCGTCTCTGCCAGCTTCTTTTATCACTGTTTTGCCAACTTCTTTATCAATGGCTAAAATTGTTTTAATTTTATTATTTTGCCCAACACGATCTCCTCACAATTTTAATATATGTTTTAAATTACAAAACTGAGAGCTTACCGTTTTATTACCAGAAAATATCCAGCTATGAAACTTTTGAGTTTGTGTCTCCACGGTAACAGAGCTGAAGCTAAGTGTTTTTTTTTTACTTTTTCATACCTTTGATATTCAGTTTATTCCATGTCATGAAGGTTTTTAAAGACTTCCCAGTTAGATGGACTGAGAGGATTCTAGCCCAGTTTCCATGTCTCATCCTTCCTGGTAGGAGTATCACTTGAAGGCTACCAGTTATGGCTTGAGGTATTCCTCCAGAGTAAGTTGTTGAATTGTTGGCACTTTCTTTGACACTGCATGAATATGAAAAGCTACAAATATTCTTTGGCTACCTCATAAGTTGTCTGTGAAACTTTGAACATTTGGTATGAAAAAAATGTGCCAACATATTTCTGCATTCTCCACCAATGTAGAATATCATTCTACTAAAATAAACACAGGTTCTTTCCAAATAATCATTTTTCAATGACAAACAGAAGTTGAAGTACCCTTAAGCTTAACACCTTACAGCAGGAACAGTCTGTCTTAGCAAGTCTCTCAAAGCTTCTCAGCAACACTCTTTCTTCTAGTTTTCCTTTTGCAGGAAAGATATCCAGATTCCTTCTGGTATCTTCTTCCAGATCTCTCTTTTCAGTTTTACTAGTTTTCCCATGAATCACTACCATAAGTAGAAAACTCCCTTTTCAGGGAGGCCAATGAACTGAACTGAACTGGTTTACTGTGGCTTTCCTTGCTACACAGCACAGATTGGCTTCATTAGCCAAAAATTGGTGGAAACTCTCTATAACTAATACATCAAGGCTTTTGATTTCTTGAAGGAATATCTCTATTTAAAGTATTAACTTTATATAGAAAATTTGACAGTGCAGTGGCACAGCGGTTAACGTTGTCACCTCACAGCAAGATGTTCTCCAGTTCAATTTGCGGCTGGGGTGCCTTCTTTGTGGAGTCTGCATGTCCTCCCTGTGTTCATCTGGGTTTTCTCTGGGTGCTCCAGTTTCCTCCCACTGTGTAAAGAAATGCATTTGGAGTGTTTCTTTCCAGGCCTCCACTGAATATTGGCTTGTTCCAAGTCGGACTTTCCTGGTAAACAAATGTTAAATACTGCAGCATCATTTATACTGTTTTGTAACAGTGTCATTACCTTCTAACATACCAATTGGTGAAAACTCAGTAGCTCAACTAGTAGCACAACTGCCTTTGGGCAGAAGTCTGGGGGTTTCTATTTCCATACCAGGTAGATTAAATTGCCAGTACTGATACTGCAGTGCAGCATAAGGGAGAATGCCATCCTTCAAATGAGACCCTCAACTAAAGCCCCACCTGCCTGAGTTGGTGGTAGCTCAGGTGGATGTAAGTGATCCTGCCACATGTATCAAAAACAGCAGGGGAAGTTTCACAGTGCCCTGACCAAATTTGCCCTAATCAGTACGAATGCCACCTCAGGTCTCTCATGAAAAAAGGCCACTGACCTAATGGGATTAACCCAGTCTACAGAGTGTAACTACATAAAATATAAATATATAGATATATATACAGATATATATATATATATATATATATATATATATATATATATATATATATATATATGAATGAACTTCAAATGATCAAGAAATATCAGTAAATAAGACGCCTCAAAACGTATTGGTAAATGTGGCACCTGTTTTGTAACCAGTCAATAATTTTTGACAATCTGTGATTACAATCAGTTGCCATATATGTGAGTAAAATGTATAGCTAAAAAGATAGAAATGAAGCATATATCATGTATATTTTAAATGTGCTAGTGCATAGCTCAGGGAGTTTCATGTGGTACACATTCTTTCCTGCAGGCAGTCTGAATAAACGCCTCACTGAGGCTAGGAACTCATCTACAGTATTTGTCTTTTACATAACATTCTGACAAAAACAATACAATACAGTAACTGGTCCCTTTGCTTGCTGTTCTGATATGACAAAGTGAATGGCTTGCTTGGATAAGCATGTTTTGTCTTCTTTTTGGGCTGTTTTTTCCTGTGTGGATGATACAACTGGATTGACTAAGAGAAAATGGAATCTTCAAACCGTTCTTGAATTAACTGACAAAAATAGGTGGCATATAATTAAAAATGTAAGAAAAGCATGCAAATGTTGAAGTCCTGTCTCTTGACAATACAACCACTGAAGTCACTTCTCATAGCAAATTATTAGGGATGATAGTGGATGATAATCTTACATTCAACCTGCATATACAAAAATGCATAAGAAAAACTTATCAAAAGCAAGGGATGTTTTACAGAGCCAAAAATGTTCTCACAGATGCAACTAAAACTACACTTGCCACTACTTATCTCCTTCCCACTCTTCTTTATGGTGCTCCCATTCTTATTAACCTCAAGGCTTCCCAAAAAATTAAAACTTGAACAGTGCTATAACAAAGTTGCTAAATTTGCAGCACATACCCATTTCAGAGCCCACCGCTTTATAGCACTGAAAAGCCTAAATTGGTTAGAACTGCCACGTCATCTAAGATATACTCAACTTCCTACCAACTATAAAATTATCCTGTATCCATCTGCCTGTCCAGCACTAAAAAACATTCTACAGAACTATGTTCCCAGTTGGTCATTGCGAGCCAGTGTCCACAAAACAAGCAAATCTGATGGGCACTGTCTGCACTCTTACAAGGTTTCTAAGGCCTGGAACTCATTACCTGCATCCATCAGGTACCTCTCTGCCATCTTTCAAAACCACTCTGAAAGACTTCCTAGCTAACATTTGACTCTGTTCTCATTCAAAACCAAGTAAATTATATCTCCAAATGTGAACAAGTACCTTTTCATTCCTTATACCTCCGTACTCTCCCTTCCTCACTTAGTCCTCACTGCTAATTTTCTTCCCTGAATTTCTCTCTAAGTATACCATAAGCCTGTTTTCCATCACTTCATATTGCAATTCCTATTTGTATTAGACCAATTTACCTTTAATTTTTCTACAGTCTAAAATTTCTCTAAATATTAAATGAATGTCATATAACTTCTAGTGGTTCTTAATCAATGTTTTTATATTATGTCTAATTTGTTATAATTATTTAAACTCCAGATGTTTTTGTTTTATTTTTGAAGATTGTAAAATTATTGTTCTTAAAATGTCTTATAATAATTTGGAGCTTTTCTCCATGGGCCTCTGCTAAAAATGGGCTTTTACCCAGTCGGACATTCTCAGTAGTCAAATGTCAATAAATAAATAAAGTAGAGTTAACTTTGACTGCCTGCGGTGGGAGAAGCAATAAAGAAGTGCAAGTAGGTAGCCATTATTTCTACAAAGGGATATAATTAACTCTTCCATTTGCACCAGTGGAAATATGTCCATGAGGACCTCGGCGTCTGAAAACTACCATCTCTTTTCCTTTCAGCTCTCAAAGGTCTTGGACTGAAACCACTGTTTTTTTCCTGTAAACATGTTGCGTAGAGGGGTAAAGAACAAAGATTATTCATGTTCTGCTTTATCTCATGGTGGTGCTTAATTTTTGTTGTGTTAATCATGCCACAATACCAATGTGCCTTCAGGAAGACCACAATCATCCCATCCATCCACTTTCCAATAACCTGTCATCATTTATGGGAAAATGGAGATGCTGAAACCTATCCCAGCAGCCAGTGGCCGGCCACAAAGCTGTGAAGCTCATTCTAGACAGGGCACCGGTCTATTGTAGGATGCACATACTTACACAATGTAAAAACACAGTGTAGGCAGTTTGGAAGATAGCAAAGCAATGTACTGCATGTCTTTGGGAAGTGGGAAGAAACTGGAAAATCTGAACAAAACTCAGGCAGACTTCACACAGAAGGCCACCCAGCTGAGAACTGAACTAAAGAACCTGCAGCAGTGAAGTGCGCGTTACTCACTGTGCCATTGTGTTGAGCTCCACCAATTCAGATTTAATGATGTCTATGAATATGAAAAACACACAACACAGGCTATACTATCAATATGTTATCTTAGGTCAGTGCCTAATTAGGCTGCCCTGATTATCATACTGACAGCCGTGCAGGTGAAATACACAGTGCACAATCTCACTTTATCTGTTCTAACTATCTGCCTTTCACTGCCTATGTTTTGTTCAAAATCTGGCAGGCAGTTATTGAACATTATAGTACTAGGCACCCAATGTGAATAAAAATATATTGCTGATGCACACACAGAATATCATATCAATAAAATGGGTTAACATCCTTAAGTAATTCACTAACTTTTTTTTGTTTATTTTCCCCCCAACCCTACACCTTACATAAGATTTATTTTAATTCCACCATAATTGAACATGCTGGTAACCATCAGCTTTGATTATGCTCCTTTTATCCACTGGCTAAAGGTATTCAGCTGAAGATCCTAATATAAGTAGCTTTGCCAATCAACTTACGCATGAGATTGAGGTTTATAAGTGTCCGATTTCCAGGCAGGAACACCTTCCCATCATGGTGATCAGCTTGTTCAAGTAAAGGGTGTACAGTCTCGGTCTGCTCTGCTGACTGCTATAAAAATGCAAAAAAAAGATTAAAATGTTTATTTTTGTAACAAAATTAAGGGAAAAGGTAAAAATATACTTATTGTAGTCCTTTTTCCAGCAGGATTAAATCAGAAACAAAAATGTCATCTTACATATTTACTGAATTCTCAGTATAGACTCTGTTCGGTCTGCATTTTAATTTTAGAATTCTTATTTACAAACATACCCTGGATATATACAAATAATTACAAATTATCTAAGGTATGATCCCAGTTATTCTCTTTAGGGATAATACATAATTATCGACCATGGGATAGGTAAAATCAATCTAACATCAAATGGGATAGGCTAATTTGAACACCAAAAGGGAAACTGGATAGACTTAAAATGGACTGCAAGGGCAGCTAGCCATGTAATTACCTATGAACCTATAAGTATATACATACATACATACATACATACATACCTGCATACGTAACCATGGGAATACATTGCAGACAAATGTTTCAGTATTTGACATTACAGGCACAGATGTTCACAGATCTTACAGAATATTTCTGTCAACAGGCTACATATGTGAGAAATGAAAGTAATGTACTTACCTTAATGTCACATCTGCATGATCTGTGCCTATATTATTCAACCTTCAGGATCAAATGCCAGAGATTGTAGTCAGCTTGGCAGGAGACACCTTCTCAGACTTTAAATCTTCCCCTTTATCCATAATTCTTACCACAGCTCCTACTCTCTAGATGTCCAGTATGGTGTTTTAAAGTGAAGCACATACATATGAACATGCATGTAACCAAAATATATACCCCACAACTGAGCCATATTATGATTAAATGGGGCCCTGGGCATGGCAATGGACCAGCCCCCCCCCCCCTCCACAGTAATTCCAGTGTCCCATTACTTGGCTGTATCTCCCTAATTACCAAAAATACTATTAAAAACCTGTCAGTGTACATACTATTTTCTCCTTTACATTTACAATTACCACAGAGATTTGAATTTCATTTAAAACATTTATTTCAAATTTTACAAAAAAAAAAAAAACACTGACAACTATTTTCTTAACAAACACTCTCACAGTGAAAACAGACTCAGCATGAGAAATAGTAAACTTCTATTCCTTTGAAATTCACATTTACTGAAAATGCATCTGACAACCATTTAAACTACAACAGAATGCAGGGTTTAGTACTCAAATAGTACATAGTGACTTTCTAATTAGCATCTATGTGACAGGCACAGAAATTCAAAAGACAAATGTGTAATGTATTTACTAATGGTCTGGGACAGTTCACTGGACACAACTGCCCTTTTCCATGAGCAGCCCAAGAGTATTGTCTGCTAAATTAACTTTTCAGAATTACACACAAATGACAGCTGTGAGAATCAAACCATGTGCTATAGGAAGCAGCTTTTTAACAGCTCATAGCCTTACTCCTCTGCACCAACTGCTAGATAAGCTATATAGCCCATCTGACATCTATGTGCTTGCAAAAGCAAGCTAAATAAAAAAATGTATTCATAGTTAAAATATAAACATTCAACTCAGAGCTGATACCATCTGATTTTTTCACAGCTAAATAATATGCACACTGTCAATATAACAAGGAAAAGAAGGCACACATCCAAAGAACACAGCTCATATGATAATGCTCCTAATTGCTACTATTAATTTTCTTCCTTTACACCCTAAGTACTCTAGGTCAAAGGTTGTTACTAGGCTTGCAGTCCAGAGAAGCACTGAGAAGCTTAGTCCAAATTCCCAGGTGCCCCAAAAAACTGTCTGATTAAGTGACCAGCTCAAAGTCACACAGCAGGCAAATGAGGACTGTAGAAATCAAAGCCTGTACCACAGGAACTACAGCTCACAGCCTTAACCATCTCTGCCAACTGCTAGGCAAATGTATTTTTAGGGATCAAAATCTTTTAGCAATCTCAATGTTTACACAAGTGTGAGTCAATCATATCATTATATGTTGGGTAATGTACACAAAAATGTGAGATGTTCTACAAATCTGGATTCACATAAGAGCAGACTACTCTAAAATCATTTAAAAAGTTAACAACAACAGGCTATGTATCAACATTTATTTTATGACCCACAAAATTATGAAACCCTATGACTGGCACTGACAGGGTTGGCATAATGGTTAAGGTGTTTACTTCATAAACATAATTTACAGGGTTCGATTCTCACCTTTGAAGGGAAATTGGCTAGGCTTAAAATGGTCTGGAAGGCTAACTAGCATAGTGCTTACCTATGACAGACTGGTTTACAAAAAAAAAAATTAAAAGAGGCTTGGCAGTTGGTGTGGAAGACTAAGATTCTTCCCTCCCATATTTAAGGTTCACGATCTGACTCTGAACAAATCACTTAGCTAAACAGTGCCCCCTAATTGGAGCACTTCAAGTACACACACACACACACACACACACACACACACACACACACACACACACACTACCTTCACTTTCCAAAGATGCAAGTCTTTTGCAATCAAAGAACTGAACTGCTCCTACTACAGAACATTTCTGCTTCCAACCAAAGAACTAAACTGTTCCTGCTATGACACATTTCTGCTTCATATCCTGCATCCCAAGTACTGCTGCAAATAGCAATATGTCTCACTATAGAAAATCTCTCTGCTTCTGCAAATAACTCCAGGAAAATCTCTCTGCTTCAGATCCAGAGACTTAGAATCTCCTGTGTACTTTGAAAATCTGGTTGTGTGTGCTGACATCTCCTGATATACATATATGCTGGGGTGAGAAAGTATAATGTTAAAGGAATTAAAGGAACAGCATTTTTCTGTTTATTCTGACATCTCCAAGATGCACGTGCTGACACTGGGCTGAGACGGTGTAATATTAAAGGGAGATATGTTGTTGTTGTTGTTGCTGTTGATATTGCCAAGATGTAGAAATTTTATTTTATTTTTTAAAGCCATTGCCAGACCCCACCCCCACCCCAGCTAGCACTGTGTTGCCTTGTGTTGGATCTGACTGTGCCCCACAGACCTCACTACCCATAACAACGGGAAGGTGGATGGGTATGTTGAAGAAAGTACAATTGTGTAAAATCTTACCATAAGGGTAGATGTCCTTCTCTTCAGTGTTGCAGTGTTCACTACATTAGAGATCCCCTGCCAAGGACAGCCTGACATCTGGCCAGTATACTAAGGCCTTAGGTTGCTTTAAGGTACGCCATACATCACATGTATGCTTCTCACATAGCGTAGGGCATGAAGGTGCTGTCCGGATGTACCATCCGCAGAACTGAGCGCCCCAGTAGGAACGCCAGTCCAAGGAAAAAAAAGAGGTTACCAGTATATCTAGAAGATGAAAGGACCAAGAGGGAGGTGGAAGGGAGTAAATACTGCAACAGTGAAGAGAGGAACATCAACAGTTATGGTAAGATTTTACACAATTGTACTGTCCTTCCATTTCACTGTTGCAGTATTCATTATATTAAGGAGAGGGCCAAAGCTCAGGAAGAAACATGGAAGGAGGAATGGGTCATAAAATAAATGTCATCTAGGAAGCCAAAAAGGATGGCCCTAGCAAAACCAGCTCTAGCTCTGGAGATTCCATCCAACTTGTAGTGCTTGGTAAATGTATGCACAGAAGTCCAGGTAGCTGCCTCAAGAATAGAGTTAGTATCAAAACCATTGAAAACAGCATCAGAAGAAGCCACAACTCTGGTAGAATGAGCCTTAACAGAATAAGGAATGTACTTACCAAGAAAGGAATAACAAAAATAATTAGCTTTTGAGATCTACAAAGAAATAGTTTGCCTAGATACAGCTAATCCTAGGGATCTAGGATGAGCTGATCAGATTTCCTAATAGTCTTGGTCTTACCCAAATAAAATCTGAGTTGTCTATGCACATCCAATGTGTGTAGCACCTTCTCACTGGCAGACTGTGGAGAAGGGAAAAAAGTGAGCAAATGAATACACTGATTAAGGGATGACTTATTCACCACCTTGAGCATAAAAGAAGGATTAATATGCAAGGACACCCTGTCCTTATGAAACAGTAAAATAAGGAGGACAAGCTATAAGGGCATGAAGCTTAGACACCTGTCGGGCAGAAGTAAGGGCCAACATAAGTACAGTCTTCCAAGAGCAGTGTTGCATGGAAGCTGAAGCTGCAGGCTCAAAAGGAGCCTGAGTCACTTTTTCCAAAACAAAATTAAGGTCCCAAGGAAGAGGAACAGGCTTCCTGGGAGGCCTAATGCGAAGGACACCTTTAAGGAATTATTTAGCTTCAAATCTAGAAGCTAAAGGAGGAGATAAATGCAGACAAGCAGAGATAGCTGATAAGTGATCCTTAACAGAATAAGCCAACCCAGCACTGAGCAATTCACACAGATAAGAGATAACCAAAGGAACATCCACAGAAAGTGGATTCAGGTTACAAAAAAGACACCAAGCAGAAAACCTCTTCCATTTGGATAAGTAGGATTTCCTACTATTGGGTTTCCTGGTCTCCTGCAGGAAGTTAAGCACATCCTCAGAAAAAAGTTGTCTATGTGCAATCAAAATCCCATAGTGTCAGTTTAAGAGTGGACAGGTGGGGATGGATGAGAGATCCCTTTTCCTGTGTGAGTAGGTCTGCCCTGTGAGGTAACTTGTGATGATTGCCCTTGGCTAAATGCAGAAGAAGAGGGAACCAATGCTGTCTCAGCCAAAAGGAAGACAACAACAAGATTTTGGCAGTATCCTGTTGAATTTTGAACAGATCTTTTGGAAAGATGAGAAGGGGAATGAAGGCGTAAAGAAACATCCCCTTCCAAAAAACAGATAGGGCATCCACCTTCCAAACCAGGGGACCTGGGACTCTGGCACAAAATAGAGGAAGTTGTCTCTTCAGAGGGGAGGGAAAAAGATGTATTTGAGGAGTACCCTACTGGTGGACAATGCCCAGAAACACATCCATGTGAAGCATCCATTCATGGGGCTAAGTTAAGGAACTCCTCAGAGTGTCTGACACAATGATTTAAAATGAGGAAATGTAAACGTCATGAAGAGTCCTTAATACTTGATAGCAAGATCCCACACTAGGAGTGCCAACCAGCAGATCTTGTCCCACCTTATTTGTTTACATACCACATCTCTGTGGTATTCTCTGTAAATACTTTGACAGGACATGGGCAGAAAAGAGAAAGAAAAAGCCTGAAGTGCTACCAGAAGAGCTCTCATCTCTTTGATATTGATCTGCTCTTTCTGTTGAAGAGGTGGCCAGACCCCCTGCACCTTCAGGAAGCCAAAAGCTGCTCCCCATCCCACATCCAAAGCATCAGTGACCAGCTCCTGAGAGGGAACAAGGGGATGAAAAGGGAGCCCTGGATTCAGAGACAACTGCTGGATCAACCACTGAAGTTCCTTATTGAGACAAGGTAGAAGAGGAACTGCATATTCTAGGGGATGCGCACGTTGAAGCCAAACTGACTTTAGAAACCACTGAAACCTTCTTATGTGGAGTTTGACCAGAGGCAGCACAGGGATGGTGGATACCATGAATCTGAGAGCTCTCAGAAATTCTCTGGCTGTAACAGAGGTCAGAGGAAAAAGAGTCTGAAAGAAGGAAATGAGTGTTAAAGCCTTGAGAGGAGGCAGGGTTGCCAGCACAGGCACAGTCTGTATCCTGCACCCCAGAAAAACATGGTCTTGAGAAAGACTAAGAAAAGACTTTTTGAAGTTTATTGTGAACCGTAGGCTTTGCAAATGAGAAAGGAAATGGCAAAATGAAGATTTTGCAACAGGATCTCTAGAGAGGATGCCTGAAATAGAAGGTCATCCAAGCAAGGAAATACTTGGATCCTCCTGAATCTTGCAAAAAGCAATCACAGGAGCAAAGCATTTGGTGAATGTCCTTGGGGCAGTAGAAAGGCCAAACAGCAAAGCAGAAAACTAAAAATGCCAAGAAGCAACAGGGAAATGAAAAAACTTCTTGAAAAGGGGATGAATTGGAAGTTGAAGAGGGAACAGAGCCTGAAGGGAAAACATTCCAAAGGAGGGCACCTACAGAAAAGTGTTTAAAGGAGAGAGGTATAGAACTGATCTCCAAGTACCCTCTTTCCTGGGCACTAGAAACATCCTGAAATAAAAACCTCTCCCCCTTTGGGACATAGGCACCTCTTGAGTCAGACCCTGAATCAAAAGGTCCTGAAGCACCTCTGGAAAGAAAGACAGTTGTTTCTGAAGGGGCTGAGGAATACCCATAAAACAGGGAAGGGATTTCCAGACCATGAAATACCTCTGGTGGATTATGGACAGGACCCAGGAATCTTGAGTAATCTGCAGCCAACAGGAAAAAAAAAAGAGAGAGAGAGGCAAAAAGGAAGAGGAAAATGCCTGGGAAAAATAGGATAGTCAGACAGCACCTGGTTTATCAGGAAAAGGAGACTTTTGAGGCACAGAAAACCGAGAGCCTGCTTGCCACCTTTTTACCCTTAGGAGGAGAACGAGATTGCGTATAAACAAAAGCTGACTTACTGGGGTAATTTCTCTGAAATTTAGGCACAGGAGAAACAAAAGCATGTGCGATGTCCCAACACTGGGCCAGTAATGAAGGAGCCTGAATCCTCACCACTGACACTGGAAAAGGATGTTCACTTGGAATGCAAATGGATACACCTAGTATTTCCAGATGCAGACCTCTCTGCATCAACCACAATTTTCCTTAAGAGCACACAGGAAACACAGTCAGCCCAGAGTTTGGATTTCTCTATTTCTGCCTCCCCCCTAGGTTCCCAATAAGACTCTCCACTGGCACAGCTGTAGGGTTAGGTCCTCAGTCGAGTGTCCAAGCCAAGTCCTCCAGCATCCTCTCTGTGAAACCGGTGCTTTGTGTTCCTGCTTCAAGTAGCTGACACACACACTGTTTAAGAATTAATTTTCACACACACACATACACACACCTGGGAAAGGCTGGCACAGACTACCTGCTCTACCAACTTTGCCCAGACTATAAGGTAGATTAATTGCCACCAGTCAGTTACTTTAAGGCTGTTAAAAGGGTATCCAATTATGCTGCGGGAAGTTAATATTAATACAAATGGTAATGTTGACCAAACAGCTAGGCTTTCAGGAGTGGCTACAGTTACCACCAAATAAATATGTGCAAATACTCTCAAAACTTAAATATTTTCTAAAAGGACCAGGTACAATGAGAAGTTTAAATATCTTTAATAGTAAATAATAAAAGAATATGAAAATACTAAATATCTCTTTACAATAAACACCAGAGTTTCAGTCACAAGGAATATTAAAAATAGCACAGATGGAAAGTTTCACACAGTTATAGAAAAACAGTATAGTCTCACTATCTATTCCCATTTGACTAAAATAATTACTCCTCCTACTTACTGAATGGAACAATGTAAGATGGGTGAGTGGTCCTTGTTTCAGATCCAAGACAGAATGAATGCTCCTGAGACGTCAGTCTCCTCTAATAATAAAACATTATTTCTGTACAGAATGACATTACATACATCTTGTCATTTGACTCTATTTCTCACATCATTAGAAGCTACCAGGGTTTAGCACCTATGAGCTACAATACACACAGACAGAGCTTTGCTCAGATGTGGTGCAGCTGTTGGAAGTCATAAAACCATAAAACCATTTCACTCATCCTACAGGAGCTATAACCTATTATCTAGTACAGACATTGTGTCTCTGGCTCCATTCAAAACTGTGGGATAACATATTTATGGCTTAGCCCATAAAGTAATTTAATTTCAAGAATATTTTGCAAAGTTAGGTGGATTAAGATTAATCTCTTTGCTTCCAGTATGTGCTGCTACAATGTATACATTTAAACATTTACAATAATGCATGTGTATTTATTTTCCTTCCAGCAGGGTACACTGTTGATCCATTTTAACACAAGCAAACTTCACAAATACATTTTCAGCCCAAGCATCTGTACAAATCAGTTTGATACACAAATGGCATATAATTATTTATAACATTCCAGCTAGATGCACTGGCATATGTTACAAATCCCCTGCCCTGTTTCTCCTGGCATGGCTGGCAGTACCTCCTATAATCCCAACATGTTTAAGTTCCAGTAAAGCCTTGCCCATGGCTTGAAGGAACTTAAACATAGCAGCAGCTTCACCAAAAAAGTGTTTATTATCAAGAGGGGGCATCTATCAACTTAGCTTTAATATCATTAGGCAAAGGTTGAAGCCAAACCCAAGCATACTTCCTCATCTCTGACCCAAAAGCAGCAGCACTAGAAGAAGCATCTTCTGCATCATCACAACACGTTATGGAATGAAGAGCCACCTGGGAGGAGGTCCCTAAAAGGGAAAAGGTAGAAGTTATACCCTCAGAGTCTGGAAGATCAGAAATAACCTGACAGGCCCTGCACAGAAGAGCCAACAAATACATGGGCATATGGGTCTGATAAGTAACAGTCCTAAAAGCCAAGGTAGCAGAGGTATAAACCTTCTTGCCTAGACTTTCCATGGTTCTGCTATTTTTATCAGAGGGCAGTAACTTGGCATTGTAATATGGACACTTGTACAAAAATTTACAGTTTTCAGGCACCCTATAGACTCTATCAGGTTTCTTGTGAGCAGGGAGCTGAGAGCCTGCAGCCTTAGAAGCATTGGAAAATTCATCCAACAAGGCAGTCAGAATAGGAGGAACAGCTGAAGGCCTAGGAGAGTCCATATGCAGCAACTCATAGTACCTTTTTTTTTTACCTCAGAAACCTAAGCACAATCCCATTTAAATAACTCCATCATTTTTGAGATCATGTCCGCAAAGGAAATCGCTTCAAAGGGAGTATAAGGACTGGTAGATTCCTCCTCCTCTGATCCATAATCCAAAGGAGAAGGAATCTGAGAAGAGTAAGTAAGGGATTCCTCATCTGAATGTAGCTCCTCCTCAAAAACTCATACTACCTTTTTTTTACCTCAGAAACCTAAGCACAATCCCATTTAAATAACTCCATCATTTTTGAGATCATGTCCGCAAAGGAAATCGCTTCAAAGGGAGTATAAGGACTGGTAGATTCCTCCTCCTCTGATCCATAATCCAAAGGAGAAGGAATCTGAGAAGAGTAAGTAAGGGATTCCTCATCTGAATCTAGCTCCTCCTCAAAAGAATCCTGTTCCCTGGGTCTTTTTATGAGAGTAGAAGACCAAGGGGGCCTGGAACAGCAACTCCCTGAGGAGGTTTCAATGCCATCAAAGCACTAAACAAGCCCTGAGTGAAGGACTGCCATTCACTCTGTGGATACCTAGGAGCAGCAGTAATATGCTTAGGCTTTTGCTTTTTTCATCAATGGGACGTCACCTTTATAAAATTTGGAAGGCTCCAATCCAGGATGGCATTCAGTGATGGTAGTACGGACTTCTTCTCTGACTAATATCTGAGGAAGACTCCTAGGCCCCATGGAGATAATCAGTTGTAGTTCTCCCTGAACATCCAAAGCAGATGTTTGCATAGCTTCCTCAGACATGCTTAAAATCAGATCTTTGCCAGCCTCCAACCCAGTCATAACAGAGGAATCCAGCAATAAAGCCAGGTGAACCTCTGGGCATTCACTCGCTTCAAAAGAGATGTCCGGCAGAGGCTGAAGAGTGGAAGATTCCAACCTAGGCTTCTTGGCCTTCTTCTTCACTGACTGGTTCCCTCGGAGTTGGAAGCTCCCCACATCATGTCCCTTGCAAAGAAGATTATGATGCTGGATTTCAAGATAAAGTGCCAAAGAAGAGAGTCTACTATGAAGGGTTTTAGGTACAAAGGCCTGACAGATAGAACAGGATGTATGGTCAAGCAAGGTGCCAAGGCAAAACAGATACTGTTCAAGGTGGTTTTTATGGAGAATGTGTCTCCCACAATGGCATTTACCCTTCTTGGATGACATGAAACCCCACAAGCAACAATAAAAAGAAAGTTAAATAAAATAGAACCTCAACAGGGCACTTATCTGCAATGACTTGGTGAACCAGCAATGGCATGGGCATTCAGACCGAAGATCAAGTGATGGCGTTCAGACTGGCAGCAAAGAAGTTCTGAGAGTGGTACATCCAGATATCACTTTATGCCCTACACAATACAAGGAGCATATGGGTGACGTACAGTGTGTGTCTTAAAGCAGCCAAAGGTTTTGGTATACTGGCCAGATGTCAGGCCGGCCTTGGCAGGGGATTCCTAATGTAATGAATACTTTAACAGTGAAATGGAAGGACATCTTTGGATATAAATGTAGATGAGTACTATGGTGAGTACATGTCACATAATCTCATCCATATTTTTCAATTTGTAGGACACAATCCCAATGTAAGCCCCCTGAGTGGAGTCACAAAAGCATATCTCTTATGACTGTGGCCCAAATTAAGACCTTGTCCTTGAGATTACATCCAGTGTCTTGCTACAATATACACACAGACACATGTCACAGCTGTATAAATATCATCTATGCATGTTTTTGAAGAAAATTTGAAAGTTAGACACTGGCTTTGTTACACATGCTGTGGGTATAATGACCAGCTCTTTGTCTTGTACTTCAAACATCAAAATTTAATACACTCTGCAAAACTTCTAGACAGTGATCTTAGAGACTTTTGAGCCAATTCTTGTGGAAGCAAATTAAATAAAGCACTGTTTATTATTTCTCTTTTACTTGATTCTGTCAGGTTAAAATCTCAGTTGTCTGTGCACATCCATGGTGCATAAGAGATACTCAGAAAAAAACAGGGGAAAAAAACAAGCATGTTTATAAAGTATTATACATTAGTCTCTGTGACTACTTTAGGCATAGAATATCGGATGTTACACATGGACTCGGTATCCTTTTAAAAATAGATAAGAAGGACTAATACACAAAGTATTTAATTTAGAAACCTTCCTATCTGAGGTGAATGTCACCAAAAAGAGTTTTCCAACACAGAGAGAGAGCAAGAGAGAGAGACTTTTCCACTGTAGAGGCTGATTTAAAAGGGGACAGAATTAGATTTTCTAGCAAAAAGTCAGATCAATTAGGTACAGGTTATTGGGTGAAAAATGTACTGGAAAAGATCTATAGAAAAAGGCTTTATAAAACATTAGAGAAACTTATAGAGGAACTAGAGAACTTTTGATGAAAATTAGAAATAGCTTGAAAATCAACCTTACAGAAAGAACTGACATTTGAGTCAAAAATCTGTTAGAAATCATCTAAAGTCACTGACATAGGTGCTGTAAAAGAATAATGTCCCAGAGAAGTGACCCATACAGCAAAACTAATCAACCTACTCTTATATGTCTTTCTAGTATTAGGTCACTGGGCATCTATAAGAATTTGGAAAACTCTAGAAGACAATGCAGCATCCCTGATCATCAATAGAGGTGGAATAACTATGTGGTTATATAGAGGAAAAGGAGGTCCAGTTGAGACTTACTGGATGCATGAGACATAAGGATCAAGAAGGGTTACCTCAGGAAGATGATGCCATAGATGAAAGAATCAATGGGGCTATGAGAATGATCTTAGCCTTATGCATCTTTGCTTTGTGTATAAACATTGAAATTAGTGGAAATTAATGAAAAGTGCAAAGGAGTACTGGAGGTCAAGTCTGACTCACAGCATCCCTGGACCTCTCCCTAGAAAGTGGATTAGGGAAAAAAGCTGCTGCACTTGAAGTTAAACAGAGATGAGCAAAGCTTGTAGCAAGGATTCCTCCATCTGTGGAACATTGTTTGAGTCACCAATGAAAAGAAGAATCATTAGTGTGCATCAACAGACAATAGCTGAATCTGTTCACCAGTAAACTGCCTTCTGTAAGAATGTGGGTAGCTATTAGATGGCCTTTTATAAACAAACGAAGGGATGTATTGCCCCTCCATTAATGTACCATACCACGCCCATACTGTTGGAGTGGATTACAACTGCACTGCACGAAAGGCAATCCAGTAAAGCTTGCAAAGTGAGGAATACTGCCTTCATCACTAGTATATAATTTGCAGACTGGCCTCAACTGGTTCTTGAGTACCTTTGACCATCTGCCTTCAATAAGGCTTCCCCTACTCCAGGAAGAATATCCAAGGTGAGTGTCACTAATGGGTCAGAAGGTGAAAGATACTGCCCAGAATAAGTTTGCAAGTGTGAAGCCATCACTGTAGATGTTCTTTGTCTCTCTTGTTGATCTTAACCTAATCCTAAAGAAGATATGGTCATTAAGACTTCACAGTTTATTGCAAGACCTTATGATGAACCTGGTATGAAGCACTAGACAGATGGCTGCTGTCATTAAACCCTAGGTTTTGAGGTGTAGCACTGCCAAAACTTTCTGTGAATAAAGCTGATGAATTCCTCTGAATACAACAGAAATTCTTTCTTTCTTTCTAAAGGAAGGCTGGACTTGCATGATAGAGTTGCCATGTGGCACCTGATAAACTTGATAGTCTGTAATGGCTCCATATGGGACTTTGTGTTGTTTACTGGAACAATCATGAACCAGAACAACTGGAAAAAAGACTCACTTGCTGAGACCAGTGCTGCCAGGGTTGGAGTAACTAGCAGCCAGTCACCTAGATAAAGAAAAACTCTACCCTCCTGCAGTCTCTAGTTCACTGCAGTAACAAAAAATAAGTTACATTCCATCTGTGTTGTCCATTTTCATTCCTCCTCAACTGATGGGTTTGGATCCAAGGTGTCCAATCCATCTCAGCAGCTGTAAAAGCTCATGGCAACCTAAAACTCTTGAGCTTCTCCCTTACCCACATTGCACCATCCCCATTACATTAGATCTTGTTTGTAAACTATAAAGAAAGACGTACTCTTACAACTTTATACCTATATGTATATATATCAGATAAAGACAGAGAGAGAGTGAGGCAATGCCACATCTGGACCTGGTAATGTTAGAAAGATATAACAAAACTGTTATATCTGCTCGCTCTTCTAGAATAAACCTAAAAGAAGGTTGGGGGCTGGTGGGTGAGGAGTCGATGAGGAATGAAAATGAAAAATACAGACAGAACATTATGCTAAGTACATAACTTCTTTATCTGATGTTGTCAATTTTCACTCCGTCCTCAACTGATGGGACAGAGTCCCCAGCTACTTAGAACCCTGGGTGGATTCAGAGAAGGATATTTCTGAGCACCACTGAGCCGAAAGATGCCCTACCTCTGGATGCCAGATCCAACTTATAATGTGAGATAATAGTGTGAGGGGAAGCTCAAGTTGCTACCGAATAAATATCATCCATGGAAGTTCTTGAGTGGAAAACTGAGGAGGCAGCTACAGCTCAGGTTGAATGAGTGCATACTTTGTATGGCAAAGTCATACCTGACATGTTGTAAATAAAGGAAATAGAGTCAGTAAGCATTTAGCTAGGGTGACCTTAGATACTGGTGAGCCCAAATTCAGATCAGCAAAGGAAACAAACAACTGATCAGTCATTCTGATATCTTTTGCTCTATGAAAACAGAAATGTAATTCTCTATGCACATCTAGCAAATGTAGCAAGTATTCTCCTTTGTTGGAATAATTTGGGAGAAAAACTGGTAGACTGATGCATTGATTAATGTTGATGTGTGATACTGCCTTGGGCAAAAAGAATACATTGGTTCATAAGGAGACTCTACCCTTATGGAAAATGAGATATGGAGGTTTCACTAACAATCCCTGAATTTCCAAAATTCGTCTGGAGGAAATGATGGCAACTAAAAACAAGGTCTTCCAAGGCAAAAATTTAAGGTCATGATCTTGGGAAGGCTCAAAGGCTGGAAGAATTAAGGACTGCAGTACCAGATTCAGGTCCCACAGTAGCGTGGGATCTTTAAAAGGAGGTTTGCGAAGAATTGTGTTGCGTAAGAAAGATTTACATAGTTTATGAGAGGCTAGGGAATGGCCATCAGAACCAATGTGGAAATTAGAAATTGCTGCCATCTGGACTTTCACTGCTGAAGAACTGGCACCTTGGTTGAAAAGCAGTGTCAAGAACTCCAGCATATGACAAATTGGGGCTGAGAAAGGGTCTACATGCTTTTGAATAGATCAGTGTACAACTCTTTTCCACTTACTAGCATAAAGGTTCCTAGTGGATGGCTTAACACAAGACAACAAGATATGACGAACAGGGGAAGAGAGCATCGACTGTCTGGCTATTGCTGGAATTGGAGAAATCAAGCTGTCGGCTTGAGGTTCGGAAGGTCTGGATGTGTCATGCCTGGCGGGTGAGACAGGAGATCTGCAGCTGGGTCCAGAATCCAAGGTTCATGAATTAAATGAGGCCATAGGAAGGGAAACCAAATCTGTTGAGGCCAAAAGGGGGTAATGAGAATGACCTTGGTCTTCAACCTAGAAGCTCTCTGAAGGAATGTTGGAATTAGAGGAACTGGGGGATATGCGTAAAGTAATCTGGGGGGGGGGGCAATCATGGAAAACAGCATCCCTTGGTGCCTCCCTCTATGGGGAGATTAGGGCAAAATAGCTGTTGCATTTGTTGTTTAGGGGAGATGCAAAGAGATCACAGAAAGGCTGGCCACACTTCCAGAAAATTTGTTGTGCAACTTTCTGATTGAGGGGGATCCATTCATGAGGTAACAGAATGCACCTGCTCAGCTTGTCTGCTAGAATGTTGGACTTCCCCAGATTGTGTGTTGCTAAGAGAAAGCATTTGGGAGATATTGCCCATTGCCACACCCTTAGCGCCTCTTGACACAGGGGGTATGATCTGGTTCCTCTTTGTTTGCTGATGTACTAAACCACTGACATATTTTTTGTTTGTATTGCAATCACTCCTGATGGGAGAGAATCCTGAAAGGCTTGCAATGTTAAAAGCACTGCTCTCAACTCCAGTACACTGATATGCAAATGGGCCTGTTTGGTGGACCACATGCCATGGAGTGCCTTTCCCAGGTAATGCCCCCCCCAGATGGGAAGCATCCATAGTCACTATGGCCTTGGGCTGCAAGGGGACAAATCTAGCAATTGTTCTGATTGGATCCACCACATCAGACTTTTTGCATGAGTTGGTAATTCATATTGGAGCGGACAATGGTAGCTGAAGACTCGACCACTGAGATGCCAACATCTACTGCAAGATCCTCATGTGAAACCTGGCTAGCAGAACAAAGGTTATTGCTGATGCCATTGATCCTAGAGATTGTAAAACTAGGCTGGTTGAGATTGTGGTACTGCAAGCTATCTTGTTAACCTGTGACCTTAAAGTCTGAACTCTGGGAAGGGGAAGGGAGACTGTTGTTGATCTTGTGTTTAGTAGCACTCCTATGTATTCTCAAATTTGAACTGGCTCTAGATTTGACTTTTCAAAATGTATGGTTATTCCTAACCTTGTGCAAGTGTGGATGACTCCTTCTCTCACCATAATGAGTTGATGCCTGGTTGAAGTGGTAATGAGCCAGTTGTCTAAGTGTGGAAACACATGTCTTAAGTGAGCTGCTATCACTGCCATACATTTGGCGAACACCTGGGGGCTGTGGTGAGACCAAAGGGAAGTGCTCTGAGCTGATAATGACTGTCTTCTAGCTGGAAGCATAAGAATATCCTGGATTGCCTGTTTATTTTTATATGATAGTACACATCCTGGAGATCTGTGGAGCACATCCAGTCTTCCTTTTCCAAAAATGGAAGAATGGACTGAACTGTGACCATCCAGAACTTTGTCTTTCGAACAAAACTGTTCAAGCAGCTGATATCCAGACCTGGTCTCCAGTCCCCTGTTTTCTTTGGCACTAAAAAGAATCTTGAGTATGTTCTGAATCCTTTCTGGTCTGGCGGTACCTCTTGGATGAATCTTTTGTTTAGCAGTGTTTGAATTTGAATGGCTGCTTGATCCCTCTGATTAGGTGGAATATTGGGGCTTTTCCTAGAAATTGGAGGAGGAAGGGAAAATGGAATTATATATCCTCTGGATATGATCCTCTGCACCCAAGTATCTTTTGTTATTTCTAGCCAGGCTCTCCAGTGCAGGAACAAACAACCCCTGATTACCTCTAGAGGGGGACAATCGGACCTCTGTTCTGGAGTGCTGGAAGGGTTTGCCACAGAATGGTTCTCTAGACCCTTGACATTGCAGGCCTCCTCTGTGTGAGGGTGGCATCTACCATTTGAATTTCTCCCTCTGCCTCTGGGGGAAGAACCTCCACGTGTGTTCTGGAAAGAACCTTGTGATCTCTTCAGAAGGATCTTTGGGAAATGGAAAAATGCACGCCCATGACAGAAATGGTCTTTACATCCTTCTCACATCTGGACAAGTATCTTTCACTTTGGGGTCAAAAAGAGATGTGCTGTCAAAAGGAGCACTGATGAACGTAGACTTAAATGGCTCTGTGAAGTCACATAAGTGCATCCAGGTTTGTCTCCTGATGGCTATGCCTGAACCCACTGCCCTTGAAGTTCCTTCTGCCACATTGGAAATAAGCCTCGATATCGATTGAAGGGTCATCAGCTGTGATGCAACATAATCCTTCACCTCCTCAGACACGGTTCCTGTGAGGGTATCTGAGAGTTCCTTTATCAGATCTATCTGTAGTCTGTTGAAATGTGCCAGATAGTTCAGAGACCTCAAAGTGAAGGTCCCCGAAAGGTAGACATGGTTCCCAAACCTGTCCATCACCAGTGACTCCTTGTCAGGGGGATGAACAGAGGAACTTTTGTTGGCTAATTCCTTTCTGGTGGCCACCACTACAACCACAGCATCAACAGTGGGGCCCTTGGACCAGAAATGCTTGTCTTCCAGAGAGATCATCATTTTATCAGGCTTCCTTTGTATGGGCTCAGTGGTGTAAGACTCCTTCCATGCCCGCTGCTAGACCAATTTGAGGAGCTCATTGGCAGGCAGAATCACCTAAGATGTAGATGGGCCAGTACCAAACACCTCCATGAGCACAGATTCTTCTGACGAAGGGTTACTGGGCTTCCAGCCACCTCTCTGTTCTAGGATTTTGAGGATGTCTCCAAACAAGACATCCGCACTAGGTGACCATGGGGACCCTTCATCCTCATGTCTTCTTCTGAGGGACCTCCTCAGTGGGATGATCTGGGGAGGTATCACCCAATTGGGTGTCTTGCGGTTTTGGCACCGGCTGTCCAGGTGGGAGGGTCATCTGATACTCTTCATGCAGAGATGGGGAAGATGCGGGACCCAAGGGGTTAGAAACCATCTGGGTCATGGTAGCTGACAGAGCTCTCTCCAAAGTCCTAAAGGCTGACCTTCCCAAAGAGGGAGAGGAACTTGGGTCTGAAAGGAGGGGTTTTTGATCTTCAGTCCTTCCCTGCTTGGAGGGAAGCAACCCTGAGGAAGAAGTTGGAGCTGAATTAACTCCTGCCAAAGCTCCAAGGTGTAGAGACATCTCCAAAGCCCTCAGAGTTGACTCAAGCACCTTGGATCCACAGGGTAGAATTGGCTCCGAGACCTCTCTAGATCTGATAGGACACAGGAGTTCAGAGCAAGCTTCAGATCCAAGGATAATGCAATCTTCAGATCTGAAGAAGATGGGACTGAACAACTCAGATCCAAGGACTCCAAACCCATACAGGGAGTCAGAGAAGGAAGAGTTAAAGGTGGTGTCTTGGATATATGCACTTCCTGACCCAAAGGGATAGCAGCTGAGGCAACCACTGGGTGGCTGTATGCTGAGAGGATCTGTCTCACTACCCTCTCCACATCTTCTACAGTGAGATTTCTAGAAGAGCGAGATGACTACCTGGAAGGAGAATCTGGTCTATAAAGAAAGGTAGAAGGCATTCTCGATGGGACTGGGTCCACAGATGGGAAGTACCTTGCCCTAGGAAGTACATCCAGTAGTCTTGGGGGATCCAATGTCCTTCAGATCCGATGAATCATTTGTTTAGAAGACTTCAGATCTGAAGAAACAGTCTGACCCGAAGAAATACTTTTTAGTTTTGTATGATCCGAGGAGGTTGGATTTGATAATTTCATTTTCTTTTTCTTGGAGGGATCTGAGGAAACTGTTGGATCGGAAGAAGGCCTTTTTGAAGTTTTCTCCAAGGTCTTAGCAGAAACAGAAGAGCTCAGAAATGAGTAAGACAACTTCTTGGATGTTTCTCCAGCTATGGCATCTCCAAAGGAAGATAGTAAAAGCCCCTTTAAGATTAATTTGTTCTTGCGTTCCACTTACACTCAGGGTCTGAAGGCATGATATTTTGCACAACTCTCTTGCAGGTGGAGTGGGCCAAGGCAGTAGACACAAAGGTGTGCGAGTCAGAAAACGGAATCTTTTGTCTGCACTTTCAACACTTCTTAAAACTCACAGGGGTTTTCCCTTTGTCAGCCATGTTAGTTCGGAACAAACAGCTATAGAAACTACCAACAGAAGAACTGTAGAGCAAATAACAAAAGGCAAACAACTATCAAAACCTTTTTTTTTAAGAAGAGAGAAAAAATGTGGGAAGCTACCTACAAAGGTAGAAAGACTATGATAAATGTAGAAGGGCAAAGGAGAGAAAACAGGGAGAAAAAGATACTAACAATAATATCTAGAGTACACTAGTACAAGAAAAACAAAAATTAAAGAAAGATTATTGTAGAAGAAAGAAATGCAAGTACTTATCTATCCCAAGTAGCTTGAGAGCCAAACAACCATGTCTTTCACCTAACAGCATCAAAAAAGATCTGAGGCACTGCGGAGGGTGCATTGTGGGTAATGGAGAATCTCAAGGTTTCTAGATTGCCACAAGCTTTTACAGTGGCAGAGTTGGATCCGAATCTGACGCCTCGGATACAAACCCATTAGTTGAGGACGGAATGAAAACTGACAACATCAGATCATACATTTGATGAATACTCAGGAACTTAGATAAGACCAAATGTAAGTGTCCTGAACTAAAATTTACTTGTCCCTACTCAGAAGTGAAGAAAACTCTAGGATACCTTTGCGTTTTTTATGTGAAAACAATTAAGTACCTTGGAGGTTCAAAGAGTACATCCAGTCTCTTTCTGACATACATAGAAGATGGACTGCACTGTGAACATTTGGATTTTTTTTTGGCACAAACTGACAAGGTCACAGTGATCCAAGAATAGATTGAGGTCTCTGGTCTTTCTGGGAACAGAAAAGAACCTTGAGTGATAACCACATCTTGTCTAGCTGGTGAAGCCACATGAATGTCTCTTTTTCACAATAGGTTTGAAACCTCTAGCTTGGCTGCATTCTTCTGCTGAGGTGGTAATGGAAGCTAGTGTGGCTGGAGTGTTGTATGACAGGCAATGATGCTGCTTGTGAAAAAGACAGCCCTAACTCATCTGTCCTGTGTAATGGCCATCTGTGCTAGAAAAGGAGGGACAAGCAATCCTCAACTGCAGCCAGAGCAGGACAGTTAGGCAAGCCCTCAGTGATTATGCTATTGTTCCCTGAAGGAGGGATGTGGAATCCGTGATTTTGGCTCCAACTTGCAAACATTCTGAGAGAGCCACATGGTGAGACTGGTGTAGAATATGTATGTGGGTTGTACCTTTTAGAAGCATTTCCAAGATCAGCACGTGCATACAAATAGCAAGCACGTGCTAGCTTCAGTGCCATTTTGAGAGTGCAGCCAGAAAGTACATACGTATGAGAGATAGTTAGTTTCTTTATAAGTTTGTCTAAGTTAAAGTTATTGCCTCATTCCTGATTGTTTGTACATAATAAAGCTGCTTGAACAGAACCCACAAATGTTTGTCTGTTACATCCTGACCGGGTGTATGGCATGGTGCCAGAAGTGGGATTGCAGAGACTGCTTTTTAGAGATATGAGGTGCAGAATTAACAGCGAGGGTAAAATAAGAGAAACAAGAGCAAAAAAGGGCCAGAAACAAGCTAAATGTAATGAAAACTTTCATGAACAATTATTTTATTAAAAGTAATAAAACGGAGCATTACAAGGGCACAAAACACATTACTAAGGAAACTAATAGCATAGAATATTTATTAAGCAAACAGAAAACATAAAAAGTTTATTATTTAAATGAAATGTTTGAAATTTAATACCTGATAGACAATTATCAGAAAAGCCTATAGGAGGATCAGAATCACTTCAGAATTGCAAAACGAGCATGTTTAGAGTAAAACAAGTACAAGAAAAGAGGCTAAAAGGGCAAAACTAATATAATAAAGGGCAGAAAGGGCATATTAAGCATAAATAAAGCAAGATGAATGCATGTTCTTTGGCAAATTAAAGTGTCTTGGCATAAAGTTATTTTGCATTAACTAAAGCCCTCTGTGGCATAACTAGAATTATTCAAAGCGTCACAAAGTGTGTAAAAGTGTTTACAGTGTGTGTTTATTACTGTGCATTTATTCCGAAGAGTTTATTGTGTGCAAAGTGCAACTATTTTGGGAAGTGCAGTCAAATACAGCCACTTCGAAAAGTTTCTTGTGCTGGGTATGTCTACTCGCAAACGGCCACCATTACAGAGGGATTCTTGCACAGTAAAGAATTAATTAGCAAAGTACAGCCATTTTTGAAGTGTTTCAGTGTGCTGTGTACTGTTTATTCTCAACATGTTGTTACTTTGAAATGTTTCTCACTCTGAGCTTCTTCTGCTGCCCAGTTTAATCATAATATGCAGTTACTTTGAAATGTTTCTTAAAATGATGATAAATGACTTAACTGTACTGTAATTTCAAGAGTATTACAGTGCCCAGGAGATCTTTTTCACAAAGTATTTAGCACAGTTCAATACGCAGAGGCTTATTGTAATATTGAGCATAGTTACAAGTACTGGCATAAATTTCTGGCATATATATATATATATATATATATATATATATATATATAAATGTGTGTTCATGCATACTTGCAAAACCTTCACTGATGTGTTAATATGGCAGAGGCATTTCACAGACCAGGTCCACTTGTACTTGATCAGAATATTGCAGAGAATTGGAGAATATTTGAGCAAGAGTACGATGTTTTCATACAAGCAGCCTACTCAGATAAAGATGCACAAATCAGGGCATTCATTTTGCTAAACCTAGCTGTGTCAAAGGCCACTGATAGACAGCATTCATCTGTGTTTGCACCAGCAGTGTATGAAAATGAAGGTGAAATTCATCATATTGTTGTCCAGGCTGAGTCAAGGGAAGATCCTCAGTGTCTGAAGTGTAAATTTAGAGAAATGTGCAATCCGCAGACCAATGTAACATTAGAGAGGCATTTGTTTTATACAAGAGACCAAAGGCCAGGAGAAACATTTGCAGCCTAAATCACTGACTTGAGAAACAAAGCTAAAAGCTTAAAAGATGAGCTAATAAAGGACAGGCTTGTGTATGGTATTAATAGTGCTGCTGTGAGAAAGATTTTGCTTGTGACAGAGATTTAACGTTGAGCAGGGCTATTCAGATTTGTCATATCCATGAAGTTACAGAAAGGCACACAAGTATGCTTGCAAGTGACAACAGTATGGTTTCAACAGGCTCTAGAGCAAATGTAGACAGCATGCAGCATGTGGCAAACAGAAACAGGCTTAAGCACGTGGCAATTGCAGCCCCTGCGGACGTGGCAGGGAAAACCCAAAGTTTTCCAGCAAGTTCTAAGACTAGTGCATTTAAAGGAGCAGGCTCAGTGCAGAACAAACGCTACTCAGTACAACACAAGGGTGAATCAGCAAAACCCAAGTCAAGCTTCATTGTTATTTGTTGTAATTGTGGTGCCAACCATGAATCTAAGAGAGAAAGGTGCTTAGCATTTGGTCAGCAATGCCAAAATTGTAAAAAATGGAATCATTTTCAAAAGTTTTGCAAGTCAAGTAAATCTCACTCAGTTGCAAAGAAAGATCACTCAAAAAAGTAAATTGATCAAGTTGGGTTACAGTCTGCTTTCTATGCAGATGGTGTCTCAGTGACTGGTGAAGAGGTCAATGCAGTAAACTTATTAGCAAAGGGCGAAGTATTTTGTACTGTGTTGATCCATGGCAAACCCACTGAGCTCAAAGTAGACACTGATTCAAAGTGTATATCATGTCAGCAGAAACATTTGCTAAAGTAAGAGCTGGTGAACAACTTAATGTGAATAGTTGTGCGAGACCTGTTGCTTATGGAGGTGAAGAAATTGAAACCGAATGCTCAGTAGTGCATTCATGTTATTTAGCTGGGAACAGTTACAGATTGTTGTTTTACATAGTTCAAAGACCTGTGCAATCATTACTAGGTCTCAGAGAGAGTTTGAGAATGGAATTGCTTTCCTTTACTAAAGAAGTTAATCATATAAGCACATATCCCAGTTCCAGTTCCAGCCTCAGTGAAATTATTTTCTCAGAATATGCTGAAGTTTTTGATGCCAAGCTAGGCAAACTTCCAGTTGTGTATTCTATGAAGTTAGACCCAGAGTTCAGTCCAGTGGCCAGACCAGCAAAAAGAATTCTAGTAGCCATGCAGAGCAGAGGTAAAGCTCAATTGGATAAAATGGTGCAAAAAGGTGTGATTTGTCCACTCACAGAACCAACTGAATGGGTGTTGTCTATGGTAGCAACTCATAAAAAAGGCTCAGATGAGATCAGAATATGCATCGACCCATGAGACTTCAATAAGGGACTGAAGAGACCTCATCATCCCATGCATACAGTCGAGGAAGTTGCAGCCCTGATACTGAATGCTACTGTATTTTCTGTCTTGGATGCAAAGAGTTCATTTTGACAAGTAATGCTTGATCACAAATCTTCACTACTGACTACATTCGTAACCCATTTGGAAGATCTAGATTTCTCAGGATGCATGCCATTTGGTATAAATTCTCCAAGTGAAGTCCTTCAGTGTTCAATGAAACAGATTTTTTCAGGCTACCCCTGTCCCATAATAGTCGATGATTTATTGATCAGAGGCAATTTTGAAGTAGAGCATGACAGAAACCTCAAGAAAGTTTTAAACAGAGCACATGACGTGAACTTAAATCTCAATCTTCTAAAGTGCAAATTCAGACTACCAGAAGTTATGGATCTAGGACTAATGCTCGACAACACATTTGCACGAATCAGAAACGTCCGAGCACAGTTTTGCAAAACTGTGCTAAAAAAAAAAAACATGAGGAAATGTCTGTTGCTGGGATCTTGGCACAGTGGAGATAAGGGAATATTCCCTTTTCCCCACTGTAGTGCGATCTCGGAGTGAGAATATAAAAGTAGGGGGTGGGGGGTGCAGGGGGCTTGCCCCCTGCATAAACATGATTACTGTTGTTTTTTTTTTTTAATGTTGTTAGGTGTTTTTTTCTTTACTTGAGTTTCGCAAAAGTGCTTTATCGGTGAAAAGCACTTTTGCAAAATTGTGCTCGGCCGTTTCTGATTTGTGGAAATGTGTCGTCGAGCATTAGTCCTAGAACCAAAGTTACATACAGTATGTAGGTCATTTGTTTACTAGTACTGGGTTATGACCAGACCCATCTAAGTAAGAAGCTATTGTTGACATGCCTGCTCCAGATAATGTTCAAGCTCTACAGTGTTTTCTTGGTATGGTTAACTATTTGGGTAAGTTCATACCAGATTTCAGTGAATTTACAGTGCCTTTAAGAGAGCTGACACACAAAAATGTTGTATAGTCTTGGCTAGAACAGCACCAGAGAGCTTTTGATGTTCTTAAGCAGAAAACTGCCACTCCACCTACACTAAGGTACTATGATGTCACTAGACCAGTTACTCTTTCCTGTGACACTTCAAAGTTTGGTCTTGGTGCAGTTATTCTTCAAGAAGGTATGCCAATAGCCTCTGCATCTAGAACTCTTACCCAAACTGAAATGGAATATGTTCAAATCGAGAAGAAATTGTTGGCAATTGTGTTTCCATGTTCCAAGTTTCATGATTATATTTATGGTCGAGATATCCAGATTGAAATTGATCAGCAACCTCTAGTTATGATTTTAAAGTAGCCTATGCATTCTGCTTCAGTAAGATTACAAATAATGATGCTCAAATTGCAAAAGTACAACTTCAAAAGGGTTTATACAAAAGGCAAACTTCTTTTTCTGGCTGATACCTTATCCAGATCATCCAGAAATACAATGGAACAGCTTGATGCAGAACATTTTGACTTTGATGTCATGGAAGTGCATAATCTTTCCACCTTGAGACTTGCTGAGCTGAGAGATCATACAAAGACTGATCCTGTGTTGCAAAAGCTCATCCACTACATCCAGGTAGGATGGCTGTCAAAGCAATCCAGTGTACCACATGAAGTGCAAGTTTATTTCACTTACAGAGATGAGCTGTTGATGGAAGATGACATTATTTTCAAAGGTCCTAAAGTTGTTGCTCTTGTTTCCTTACAAGGTAAATATATCCAGATTTTGCATCATGGCCACCAAGGTTCCAAATCTACAAAAAGAAGGGCAAGAGGACTAGTATTTTGGGCTTCTCTAGTAAAAGACATTGGCAAAGTATTTTTGTATTGTCCAGTGTGCATTAGAACTAAATCGCATCTGCAAAAAGAGCCACTTCAGCTAAGTCAAGTTCCTGAACTTCCTTGGTCAACAGTACCCATTGACATACTCAAGTGGAACAATCAGCATTACTTTGTGTTGGTCGACTCTTATTCGAACTGCTTTGAGATCGATTTGTTGCCTAACCTAATGTCCACTACTGTTATTACCAAGCTGAGACATCATTTCTCAGTCCATGGAAGTCCACATAAGCTTATATCAGACAATGGTACTCGATTTACCAATCAATTGTTTCAGAAATTTGCAAAAGAATGGGACTTTGTACATGTTACTAGTAGTCCTGAATACCCACAGTCAAATGGTCTAGCTGAACTTGCAGTACAGAGTGCTAAGCAATTACTAGAAAAGTCAAAGTGTGACAATACCGATTGGTTCACCTGCTCAGAGACTTCTTTCCAGGCAAACCAGAACAACCTTGCCTATCAGTTCTAGTTTGTTGAGACTTAAAGCAAAGAACATCAAAGCAATCAAAATCCAACTATTCAGAAAGCGGTCTTTCCAGAAGTCCAGTTATGACAAAATGAGCAGATTTCCTCATTCACTGAAAAAAGGAGAGACAGTAAGGATGCAAACTGAAAAAGGTTTCAACCGGATTAGTCATTATCAGGTATATGTGCTGAGCTGAGATGCTATTTTGTAAAAGCTGAGTGTGTGGAGTACAGGAGAAATCACTGACATCTTCTTCCTGTATCAGAAGTGATATTGCAGCATTGTTCCTGTGATACAGACTCTAAATCTCAGAGCAATCCAGAGAGTGTTCCTGTTGCAGACATGTCTTAACCCAAATTTCCATTACAGATGTCCCTGGGGTTGAATGTTCAGCAGAGACAGTTCCATTTGCTAAACCATGATTCCAAATTCTATGTCTCATGATTTGGTCGCATCTCTAGGCCTAGTGTGAAACACACAGCAACTTGGACATGACTGTCGATATGTATTTGGACTGTTTCTCCCCGGGCCTCTGCGGAAAATTGGCTTTGTTCCAAGTCAGACTTTCCCAGTAAATAAATGTTAAATAAGTATAAAAATAAAAATATTTAGTTCTGTATAATTGCACGTCAAAGAATCATCTTGTATTTATTGCATGTCAATCAATGTCGTCAATGAAGTATGATTCATTTCTCAAAGAGGGAGGATGTAGAATATATGCATCTGTTGTACCTTTAAGAAGCATTTCCAAGGACTGAATGTACATATATAAACAGCAAGCACGTGCTAGCTTCAGTGCCATTTTAAGGGTGCAGCCAGAGAGTGAGCATGTATGAGAGAAATGGTCAGTGTGTTTATAAATTTATCTAAGTTAAAAGTTATTTGCCTCAATCCTGATGTGTTTGTACATAACAAAGCTTCTTGAACAAAGTCCACATGTTCATTTATTTCATCCTGATGGGATGAATGACATCATCCTATTCGAACAGCCAAAGAAGTTGCAAGCCTAATACGAATGCCACTGTGCTTTCCATATTGGATGCAAAGAGTTCATTTTGGCAAGTAATGCTTGATCGTAAATCTTCATTGCTGACTACCTTCAGTACCCCATTTGGAAGATATAGATTCCTCAGGATGCCATTTGGAATAAATTCTGCAAGTAAAGTCTTTCACCATGCAACGGAGCAGATCTTTTCAGGTTATCCCTGTGTCATAACAGTAGATGATTTGTTGGTCGGAGGCAGTGGTGAGGTACAGCATGACAGAAACCTAAAGAAAATTTTAGACAGAGCACGTGAAGTGAATTTAAAGCTCCATCCTCTGAAGTGCAAATTCAGATTACCAGAAGTCATATATGTAGGTAATTTATTTACCAGTACAGGTTTACAACCAGACCCGTCGAAGCAAACAGCTATTCTTGAGATGCCAGTGCCAAATAATCTTTAAGCTCTATAGCGTTTTCTTGGTAGGGTTAACTATTTCAGCAAGTTCATACCAGATTTCAGTGAACGGACAGCACCTTTAAGAGAGATAATGCGCAAAAATGTTGTATGGTCTTGGCTAGAACAGCAGCAGAGAGCTTTTGATGATCTTATGCAGAAAATTGCTACTCCTCCTACACTAAAATACTATGATGTCAATAGACCTGTTACTCTTTCCTGAGATGCTTCAAACTTTGCTCTTAGTGTATTCTCCAAGACGGAAGACCAGTAGCCTATGCATCTAGAACTCTTACCCAAACTGAAATGCAATATGCTCAGACTGAGAAAGAACTTTTGGCAATTGTGTTTGTATGTTCAAAGTTTCATGAATATATTTATGGTCGAGATATCCACACTGATACTGATCATCAACCTCTAGTAATTATCTTAAAGAAGCCTATGCATTCAGCTCCAGCAAGATTGCAATGAATGATGCTCAAATTACAAAAGTATAATTTCAAAATGTTCTATACAAAAGACAAACTTCTTTATTTGGCTGATACCTTATCCAGATTGCCCAGAAATATAATGGAACAGTTTGATGTCATAGAAGTGTGTAATTTTTTCACCACGAGACTTGATGAGCTGAGAGATCATACAAAGACTGATCCTGTTTTGCAAAAGCTCAACCTCTATATCCAGGTAGGATGGCCATCAAAGTAATCCAGTGTACTGGCTGAAGTACAACCTTATTTTCCTTACAGAGATGAGATGTTGAGGGAAGATGACATTATTTTCAAAGGCCCTAAAGTTGTTGTTCCTGCTTCCTTACAACATGAATATGTTCAGATTTTGCATCATGGTGATCCAGGTTCCAAATCTACCAAAAGAAGGGTGAAAGGACTAGTATTTTGGCTTTCTCTAGCAAAAGACCATGACAAAGTAATTTTGTCTTGTTCAGTATATAATAGTACTAAACCACATCTGCAAAAAGAGCCACTTTACTTAAGTCAAGTTCCTGAACTACCTTGGTCAACAGTAGCCACTGACATATTTGAGTGGAACAATCAGCATTATTTATTGTTGGTTGACTGTTATTCGAACTGATTTGAGATCGATTTGTTGCCTAACCTAGCATCCACTACTCTTATTACTAAGCTGAAACACCATTTCTCAGTCCATGGTAGTACACATAAGCATATCTCTGACAATGGTATGCAATTTACCAGTCAATTGTTCCAGAATTTTGCAAGAGAATGGGATTTCATACATGCTACTAGTAGTCCTGAATACTCACAGTCAAATGGTCTAGCTGAACATTCAGTACAGAGTGCAAAGCAATTACTAGAGAAGTCAAAGAGTGATACTACCGATGTCTTTTTGAATTTACTCATTCTCAGAAACATACCCAGTGAAGATATACTTGGCTCACCTGCTCAGATACTTCTTTCCAGGCAAACCAGAACAACCTTGCCTATCAGTTCTAGTTTTTTGAGGCCTAAAGCTAAGAACAACAAAGCAATCAAAGCCCAACTATTCAGAAAGCATTCTTTCCAGAAGTCCATTTATAACAAAATGAGCAGATTTCTTCATTCATTGAAAAAAGGAGAGACAGCAAGGATACAAACAGTGAAAGGTTTCGACCAGATTGGTCAAGTATCAGGTATAGGTGCCAAGCCAAAATCCTATTTTGTAAAATCTGAGGGTGTGGAGTACAGGAGAAATGACAGACATCTTCCAGTATCAGAAATAATATTGCAGCATTGTTCCTGTGATACAGACTTTAAATCTCACAGCAATCCAGCCAGTGTTTCTGTTGCAGAACGTGTCTTAACCCCAGTTTCCGTTCCAGATGTCCCTGTGATTGAGCATTCAGCAGAGACAGTTCCAGTTGCTAAACCTGATTCCAAATTCTATGTCACAATTTGGTGCATCTCTAGACCTAGTGTGAAATACACAGCAACTTGGACATGATTATCTATATGTATTTAGTGCTGTATAACTGCATTTTAAAGAATCATCTTGTATTTATTGCATATCACTCAGTGTCATCAATGAAGTATGATTCATTTCTCAAAGAGGGAGGATGTAGAATATCTGTGTGTTTTGTACCTTTAGGACGCATTTCCAAAGACTGAATGTGCATATATAAATAGCAAGCACGTGCTATCTTCAGTGCCATTTTGAGAGTGCAGCCAGAGAGTGAGCATGTATGAGATAAATGGTCAGTCTGTTTATAAGTTTATCTAATTTAAAGTTATTTGCCTCAATCCTGATGTGTTTGTACATAATAAAGCTGCTTGAACAAAGCCACATATGTTCATCTATTTCATCCAGATGGGACGAATAACATCATCCTATGCGAACAGTCAAAGAAGTCACAGCCCTAATATTGAATGCCACTGTGTTTTCTGTCTTGGACGCAGAGAGTTCATTTTGGCAAGTAATGCTTGATCACAAAATTTTCATTACTGTCTACATTCAGTACCTCATTTGGAAGATATAGATTCCTCAGGATGCCATTTGGAATAAATTATGCAAGTGCAATGGAGCAGATCTTTACAGGTTATCCCTGTGCCATAATAGTAGATGATTTGTTGGTCAGAGGCAATGGTGAAGTAGAACATGACAGAACCCTCAAGAAAGTTTTAGCCAGAGCATGTGAAGTGAATTTAAAGCTCAATCCTCTGAAGTGCAAATTCAGATTACCAGAAGTCACATATGTAGTTAATTTATTTACCAGTACAGGATTACGACCAGACCCGTTCAAGCAAACAGCTATTCTTGAGATGCCAGCTCCAGATAATCTTCAAGCTCTACAGCTTTTTCTTGGTATGGTTAACTATTTGGGCATGTTCATACCAGATTTCAGTCAACTTACAGGGCTTTACGAGATATGATGTGCAAAAGTGTTGTATGGTCTTGGCTAGAACAGCAGCAGAGAGCTTTTGATGATCTTAAGCAGAAAATTGCCACTCCACCCACACTAAGAAACTATGATGTCAGTAGACCAGTTACTCTTTCCTGTGATGCTTCATACTTTGGTCTTGGTGCAGTTATTCTTTAAGAGGGCAAACCGGTAGCCTATGCATCTAGAACTCTTACCCAAACTGAAATGCAATATGCTCAGATTGAGAAAGAACTTTTGGCAATTGCTTTTGCATGTTCAAAGTTTCATGATTATATTTATGGTCAAGATATCCAGATTGAAACTGATCATCAACCTCTAGTTACTATCTTAAAGAAGCCTATGCATTCTGCTCCAGCAAGATTGCAAAGAATGATGCTCAGATTACAAATGTATAACATCAAATTGGTCTATATGAATGGCAGACTTCTTTATCTGGCTGATATTATATCCAGATTGCCCAGAAATACAACAGAACAGTTTGATGCAGAGAATTTTGACTTTGATGTCATGGAAGTGCATATTTTTTTCACCATGAGACTTGATGAGCTGAGAGATCATACAAAGACTTATCCGGTTTTGCAAAATCTCAACCACTAGATCCAGGTAGGATGGCCGTCAAAGCAATCTAGTGTACTGCCTGAAGTACAACCTTATTAGCCTAACAGAGATGAGATGTTGAGAGAAGATGACATTATGTTCAAAGGCCCTAAAGTTGTTGTTCCTGCTTCCTTACACCATGCATATGTTCAGATTTTGCATTGTCGCCACCCAGGTTCCTAATCTACCAAAAGAAGGGCGAGTGGACTAGCATTTTGGCCTTCTCTAGTGAAAGACATTGACAAAGTACTTTTGTCTTGTTTGGTATGCAATAGCACAAACAACATCTTCAAAAAGACCACTTCAGCTAAATCAAGTTCCTGAACTACCATGGTCAGCAGTAGCTACTGACATATTCGAATGGAACAATCAGCATTACTTATTGTTGGTCGACTGCTATTGGAAATGGTTTGAGATTGATTTGTTACCTAACCTAACCTCCACTACTCCAAGCTGAAACATCATTTCTCAGTCCATGGTAGTCCACATAAGCTTATCTCTGAAAGCGGTACTCAATTTGCCAGTCAATTGTTTCAGAATTTTGAAAGAGAATGGGACTTTATACATGTTACTAGTAGTCCTGAATACCCACAGTCAAATGGTCTAGCTGAACGTGCAGTACAGAGTGCAAAGCAATTACTAGAGAAGTGAAAGAGTGACAATTCCGATGTCTTTTTGAATTTACTCAGTCTCAGAAACATACCCCATGACAATATACTTGGCTCACCTGCTCAAAGGCTTTTATCTAGGCAAACCAGAACAACCTTGCCTATCAGATTCAGTTTGTTGAGGCCTAAAGCTAAAAACAACAGAGCAATCAAAGCCCAACTACTTAGAAAGCATTCTTTTCAGAACTCCAGTTATGATAAAATGAACAGATTTCTTCGTCCACTGAAAAAAGGAGAGATAGTGAGGATACAAATGGCGAAAGGTTTCTATCGAATTGGTTAAGTAACAGGTTTATGTACTGAGCTGAGATCCTATTTTGTGGAAAGTGAGGATGTGGAGTGTGACAAACCAAAATGCTGCCAGCCCATCTAGCTGGAATTTTGTAAATAATTATATGCCACTTGAAAATATCAATATGGTTTATATAGAAATGTGACACTGTCAGCTTAGCTATTTGGAATTTTGTAAATAATTCTATATCATCTGTGAATATTAATATGATTTGTATACTTGTCTTACAAATGTAAGAAAACTATATGTTACATGGATATCAAACTACTGGTGCAGAAGTGTTTGTTGAACTGTATGTTCTATACTGAGCTTCAAGAATGCAACCAAAGTGTACCCTGCTGGAAAAGAGCAGAAATGTGTATAAACTATATGCCTGTGCAAATGTGTTTTCATCGCAGAAGTTGGAACATGCAGAGATAACTTGCAAACTCTGAGAAAATAAGTGAAGAGTTTTATGACTGTGTTTATCTCAGCAAGAAGACAGGAGGTCTACAGCTAGAAGTTCTTTCTGTTGTCTGGAAACAGAAATAATTACAGGTTTCAAATGTAAAAGTGTTTAACTGTTTTATGACTTCCAGTTCTAGACAAACTTCTGAGAGATAAGTATTCTTGACACAGAGGTGCTAAATTTTAAGTTTCTTTTAGTCTGGCAACTGACGGCAGATGACAAAGAATGATGTCATCCAGTTGACCCAAAAGTAATATGATGTTATTAATTTAAGAACTATCTCTCAGAGAAAGTCTGTGCATGTTGTGCTTGGCGTTGGACCTGGCAAGAACATCTACTCATCTGCATTTGCCTTGGTAATAGTAAGCAACCAGGGTACAGTGATTTCTCTTAGAGATAGATAGGAATATAGTAAGATAAGTTTAAATGTTTTCTATATTTGTGAGACTGTCCTGCAATGTTGTTTTAAAATATTTCCTGTGATTCTGAACTCTGTTGTCACTGTGCTGAGTTATTGAGTATTGTCTTGTTCTTGTATTATTTTTTTATTGAATATATTTCAACTTTTTAATTGTGGCTGGTTTGTTTAGAGATATTTAAGCTCTTAGCGTACTTGCATATGTATTTGGTGACACTGTATAGGCCACTCCTAAATAGCCTTAAAAGTCTTGGTCACACTTACCATTTGCATAACAGTAACATTACACAGTAGAATTGGTGTACCTTTGGGAAGGGCCTTATAGTAGCTGATAAGAGTTGTTGGTGGCAGCTGGTGTTACCTTATAGTCTGGGAAGAAGGGAGCATAACTAGTGAACCTGTGCAGCCTTTCCCAGGACTGTCTGTGTGTTTGTATATACATCACATCTCAAAGTCTGTGTGTGTGTGTGTGTGTGTGTGTGTGTGTGTGTGTGTGTGTGTGTGTGTGTGTGTGTGTGTGTGTGTGTGTATATGTGTGCCAGCTACTTGGGCAGGGACACGAAGCACTGGTTGGACAGAAAGGGTGCTGGAGGTTTTAGCTTGACCACTCGGCTGAGATCTTAACCCTATAGCCATGCCAGTGGGGAGTCTTATTGAGGATCTGGAGAAAGAGGGAGAACCCAGCACCAGACTGATGGGAATCTCTGTATGCTCTTAAGGGAAAATGTACTTTACTGTGTATATACTTTTCATCCTCCCAATGTGCACGTCCCTCACTGGTGCTAGTGGTGAGGATTGAGGCTCCTTGATTACTGGGCCAGTGCAGGGGCATCACATGGAGTACAGGAGAAATCATTGACATCTTCTTCCTGTATCAGAACCGATATCGCAGCATTGTTCCTGTGATACAGACTCTAGATCTCAGATCAATCCAGACAATGCTCCTGTTCCAGAACGTGTCTCCCATTACTAGTTCTGATGATGTTCCTGATGTCCCCAGGGTTGAACATTCAGCAGATACAGTCCCAGTTGCTAGATCTAACTCTAAAGTCTATGTCACATTATTTGGTTGCATCTCCAACCCTACCGTGGAATACATGGCAACCTGGACATAATTGTCTATATGTATCTAGTTCTATATAATTGCATGTCTAAGAACTATCTTGTATTTATTGCATGTCAACAGTGTCATCAATGAAGTACAATTCATTTCTCAAAGAGGGAGAATGTAGAATATGTATGTGTGTGGGTCCCCTTTGAAACATCGACTTACTAGAACATCGGCGTTCAAAATAGTGAGACCACAATGTTGAAACTTCATATAACCGAGCTCCTGGAACATTGCAATATAACTCTGGGAAAATCACCATTGGGCCACCATTGTAACCTTTGCCCTGTCCACTGTAGTGCGATCTTGGAGTTGGTATATTTAGTTAGTGGGGATGTGGGGGGAAAAGCCCCCCACATTATTGGGTTTAGAATGCTTCTGTTTGTGTTAAAGTTATTGGTGGCCCAGTGGTGATTTTCTCAGTGTTAAATTGCGACATTCTGGGAATTCTGTTACATGGAGCTTCAACGCTTTGAATTGCTCTGCTTTGAATGTCGATGTTCTGGTAAGTCGTTGTTTTAAAGTAGACCCATGTGTGTTGTACCTTTAAGAAGCATTTCCAAGGTCAGCACATGCATATAAATAGCAACTACATGCTAGCTTCAATGCCATTTTGAGAATGCAACCAGAAAGTTAACACGTATGAGAGAGAGAGAGAGAGAGTCAGTTTGTTTATAACTTCATCTAAAAGTTAAAGTTATTGCCTCATTCCTGATGTATTTGTACATAATAAAGCTGCTTGAACAGAACACATGAATGTTCATCTATCACATCCTGACCAGGCAAATGACAAATGGGAACTGAAAACACAGTTTTCGCAACAAAGCTTAGATTTCAGGTTCCATGCAGATTGGCCAACTCATATGCAAGCTCTTGCTGGTGCCTGAGTATGTGTGAAAAGTATATCTGCACTCCAAACAGAAAAGTCAAGATGATATCCTCAACACCCAAACATTCCATTGTCCAGGAATTCTTGTTCAAGGGTTGAATCAAAGGGCTGTGAGGTGTAAGTCTTAAGTGCTGCCACCACCACAGTTGAATGAATAATACAGGAGGTTCTAAGCAGACATTCCAGTCCTTGGGTGACTAAAGGATCTTATCATGCTTCCTTAAGACAGGATGCCACAGCATTAAGCTCTTTCCCCAAATCCTTTATGATAAGTTCAACCATTTGTCAGCAGAAGGAACCCAGATGTGTAGCTAGTGAGGGGAAAGGGGATAATCACATGAGAAGCAAGGTGTTAGGGGGGTACAATTGTGAGATGTTGATGGATTTGTAGTGCAGTACTGGGATTTATCCTGTACTGGCATTTCTGAATGTAGGAAGAGAAATGAATTTCGGTACTGTTTTTCTGGTCAGGACTGCAAGACTGAGGTATGTGGTATAAGTCGTAGCAAGTGTTTTGTTACAGTTTTAAAAGACGGAACAGGATTTTTTTCTACCTCAAGCTGGAGTTCAGGGCTGCAGAAACAGAACTTGTATGGCTCCTGAGGTTAGAAACACCAGACAAATCAGAATGGACCCTTTTTTTTACACTGCCCTCAACTTACAGTTAAGGGTCACTAGATTGGGAAATGTCACTAGGCACTAGATAAGCCATCTATATCCCTGAAGGAACCATCCAGAAGTTTGATGGGGGGGATCAGAAATCCTCTTGCAAATGCATTGCAGAGATGAAGTAGTGTCAGGAGATCATCTACCCCTTCTCTAATAAGTTTCAAGATTTCCCCAAATTTATGATCATCTTGAGGATGGCAAGGAAATATCTCCATCTTGTAAGTCCAGGTTTAGTGTGGGAGACTCTAGAGGAGATTCATTGTGCTTCCTCTTACACTTTCACTTCCTCACCTTCAATGGTGGTCCTGAAGAGATCATTAGTGAAAGCCAAAGGCGAACAAAAATTGGTGTCAACATCAAATACATTGACTTGGTCAGCAATGAGGAACTACACATTAGTACCAACCACTGTCCAACCCTATATCTGACACTATGGACCGCAAGACCTAGGGTTCATACACCAAGGAGTTGGAGACAAGAAACAGTACTGAAGAAGTTATCACCAACATCAGGCTTAATTAATCAGTACTGATGCCAGAGTCCAAACAACACTTGACAGGAAAGGTATCAGTTCCAAGCCCACCAATGTTGAAGGTATAATTAATACCAAACAGATCAAAGAAGAATGTAGGGTTACAGAAAAAAAATCAGCCTTGGAGTAACCACTGCTGAAGTACAGACCAGTAAGGAGGCAGTCACAAAGAATATCAATGTCCCTGTCTGGCACAGAACCAGAGGAAGAAGGGACTAGATCAGTATCTATCTGAGCCTGCACCAAAGTCCTCATCATTTCCCTCTAGTCAAAATTAATAGACACTGAAGAAAAGTGGAAGGAATAGAAAGACCTAAATGACCTGGTGGATGAAGGGCTGGGGGATACTCCACTTCTGACAGTGCAGACACATTGCCAAGCCTTGCAATATACTTTGCCTTTCCAAGCCACAGCCACACTAAGTTAAACAGGAGCATAACATATTTTCTAAGTACAAATAGATCAGTGTTAATACCCCACTTCCAGAACACTTGCACCAGACATAGTCTCAAAAACTGGCAATTCAGGTAAAGGATCGGAAGAGTTGTTCAGAAAGTCTGCCTGTTAGTGTGAACTAAGTGGTGACATCTTTATGCATGCCCATTGCTAATCAAGCAATGCCTTCCTGCACAAGGAATACAAGTGCCCAGTGCTTGTTTGATTACTACAAGATGGACTGGTTTACTTTCTAGATGAGGAACAGCCTTGGAAGTAGTTTTATCTCCAAGGTCTTCAGGACCAAGAGAACTTGCAGCTTCAGCTGGTTCAGGTATTGCTCCCTCTCCAAGCAGATTACAGCTACTGAAACCATGTGGAAGCTCAGGTGAATTCCAAAATGCTAGCGCTATACAGATCAAAAAAAATTGTCTCCTGTCCAGTAATTACAAAAAATACCAACACCAGGACAAAAGAAATATTTTAATATTTACTTCACAAGACCCCATAGGAGTAAGACTGGTTTTGTCAACAGGCTGGATTCATTAGTTATGAAACCATCTACCAAAATTGTGCTGCCTTCTAAATCACTAATAAAACAAAATAAAATGTCATCATATAATTACATTGCATTAAAACATAGCAAAAGGACTAAACATGAAACAACTGCCATAGCTTAATAAACATACAGAGAGAACAGTAAAATGATGTCTTATAAATTTTATATGTATGAATATATTACTAATGATTTAGTGACATCTAGTGGCAAAGTAAGAAAAGTAGCAACATCCAATCTGCGGACAGCATGAAATCAATCTAAATATCAGAAACTAACACTTATTTCCATATTTTAAAGGGAATTACTTGCCCCAAAAAGAGTACAGCTAGATAAACTATGGTCATTCAAAGTTAAATCAAAATAATCAAAATGTACCCTTTAAAAGCAGTGTGTGATGCATAAATTCACCCTTAAAGTGATGAGAAACTTAAGTCAAAAGGAGCCATTTAAACCCAGGGAGAATAAGGCCCCTGAATTAACTGTCTAGTTATGTTCCTTCCTCTCTAAGAAATACAGCATTCTTGTGACACATCATATGTTTAGAACATGCATTGTTGATGTTCTTGCTTCTAATGCCACTAAGATATTCCCTAACTTGAAACCTAAAAAGTTCATAGGCTCATAGATTAGAATAGTTTTTCCAGCACAGAATTACCCACAGGAACTTTAGCACAGGGGCTCATATTCAGAAATCAGCATTACAGATTTGAACTCAGAGGAAGTACTGTCTGAGGAGATACCTCTATGACTAAAAACCTAGCATATGAATAGGAGTAGAGTTTTGGGGAAAACCTGGGAATTTGTACTAGGTTCCTCAAAGGTACCCCTGGACTGCACACCTAGTAACTACCCACGAACCTACAAAAATGAAGATTTTGTTGAGACACCTGTGGGAACTCTTTAACTAGACATATTTGTACAAATGGGAGAAAACTGTCCCTTGCTTTGATTGTTTTTTCCTTCTTACAGTCATATTTCTCAACTGTACAAATTTTCACAGAATGCACAGATTTTTGCCTCATATTTTAGGTCTTTTCATCATTAAATGTGTGTTTTTTTGACAAATCACTGGGATGATCTAAGGATTAAATTCACTAAAATATTGACATGCATTTGAGTTTCAGACTTCATATCCTTCAGAAAATGCATGCTAATGCAAATTCTATTATTCTGACAACTTTCGAAGTTTATATGAGCAATATTTAAAATATGTCCCTATTTTTTAACCTTTGTCCCCCATTATGTCAGGCTTTGTCCTCTTGTACTAAGAGGTTGAGAGGTATGCTTACAGTGATGGTTTTCCATAGGAAAAGACTACTGTTATTCCTTATTTAAAAAGATGATATTGCTAGCAGCACTATGGAAGTCAAACGTAATAGGCTTTGCTATGTATTTTTGCTTCCATTATCCTCATTTTCTGGATCCAACAATTCTAGTGTATTTGGTGACAGTACTGCATGGCTTGCATGAGTTTTTGTTTTTCATAAACCAGCTCCTTTATTCTCCATCTCATATTACAGTACAAAGTGCAGTCCTCATGTATGGTGCAATAAACTATTCTGGTGGTTACACTATAATATACTCTTTACTAACCATTTTTTACTCATCCTTTTAACAGATACAATCCTAAGTCAATATTTACAGCTGCAAATTTCTCAAACCTTATCCATTTCCATGACAAATTCATCTGCTTCTCTTTCATTTATCACTTTTCACCCCCAATTACCAATGTCATTTCATTCCCTTTCTTGTACCATTTCCTCCTCTTGCTATAGTGATTTTCTTTTTTGTCTCAATGATCAAAATTATGTAAGGAATTTACTAGGTTTTTATTTTATCACTGCCTACTCTGTTTGTACTGTATCCTGCATACTAATCACTTCTTCCAGTACTGATTCCCAATTAATTTTCCATTTCTTAGTTATCCGTTTTTAGATAAAAGGAACGGTAGGGTTACTACAGTCCACTATGCCTTTCCCCATCTAACCCATTCAAGCAGAAATGCATTTCATTAATTTGCCACTCCCACCTATCACTCAAGTCTCTCTTAAAATTTCCCAGCTTCTCACTTTCCCAGAAAATATGTCTCCAGTCTCCCTTGCAGATTCCTTCACACCTCAACGTGCCTCCTTTAATTCAGGAAAAAAGTTCTTGGAGGTATAAAAATATTTGTGCAGCATACCTTTCAAAAACTTAGCACAGGTAACCTGGCGAAAGCCAAAAATAATGGTGAGACAAACAGACAAAAATATGGGCAGAGTTTAATTATTTCTGTTATAAAATTAGAAAGTTGCTAGAATAACAGGTTTTGGTTTAGCATGCATTTTCTAAAGGATATGAAGTCTGAAACTCAAATGTCTATCATTATTTAGTGACTTTAGTCCTCAATGATTTGTCTGAAAACCATGAATTTTAAGAGGAACAAACCTAAAATATGAGGTAAAAATCTGGACAGTTGAGAGTATGTTGTGCAAGCATTTACATTCAAACATTCTGAATTTATGTGATTTTGTAGCTATTTTAGGGTTCAGACAGATTTGCCTCCAACTCTCTTCTTTTATTTCCTTATATATGTGTTCTCACTGGTTTTGAGTCTGTCGCCATCTCATGATGCATATATCCTTAATTAGTGCTTTGCACTGTTTACTTACTAATCTTTTAGTCAGCGCTATCTTTGTCCTAGCTTCTATCAATGTTTTCACCAAGTCTGGTCAAGTTAAGCCCCTGATTTTCCAGTTCTTTTTTAAGTTTGCTATATTAATTGCACACCCCCTTATATTCCAGTATTCCACCCCATGTTAATCTGGTATTTCTCCCAGATTTTCTCCTATCTTATTCTCTAATATCTTTCCAGGAGAGACTCTTCCTCCCGGAAGGAAACCTTTTCACTCTCATACCACATTTGAACTCCCTCTGTATCTACTGCAAATGGATGTTTAATCAGGCCTTGGGTCAAATTTTAAATGTCCAATTCCTATATTCTTTGACTCTAAATACCTCTGTCATGTCCCTTAAAAGATTTGGGTAGATTCCATTCTGTATTTGCCTTACTGTTTGCATCCACATTGTTAGACCTCCTGAGGGAATATCCTGGCTTGGCTGTTCCAATAACACCCTTTTCCACTTTACTCAGTATTTGGGACATTGCAGAAGATACACTCTAAGCTGTGCTGTCTGAAAATATCCATAAAAATTTGGCACTGACAGGCCCTTTTTCTCAATAGGTTGTCATTTTTTGCCACTGCACTCTAGGATGCTTATCATCTCATATGTATCTCATTACTTCCTTCCTAAGTTTTTAACAAAATGTATTCCTGGAGTTGTACAAGCAGGCTTGTGATAAATATAGGATTCATGGCACTATAAGCATTTTCACTGATTGAATTCTGTGGTCTGTATCACTTACCATCACCTTTCACTTCAACATTTCCTGCGTCTTTCCAGAAACTTGTTCCCAGAATTCTTTCAGAGTGTCTTTAGCTGTCTTTGCTAACCAACTCCTAGATATTTATTCTTTAATGGTCCCACAAATAAAGGACATTTTATGCTGATGAAAATGGTGTGCACTTCTTATACCTATACAGCTTCTCTAAGTCTCATCACATCTACTTATTCTACTGGACAATGAAAAATCAAACTGGGAAGGCTCTCTATAAACTCTTAAAGCTTGAGTTAGCCACTCTTTCATATCATCCCACTCACCTAGTGAGCACTGCAATATATAGAGTATTAATCCCCTTTCCATTTTACTTTTATAATCTCTGACTAGATTGCCAGTCACTGGAGAGCATAGAAATTGCTCTCCAGAGATCATCTTGGGATAAGTGATTCTGTTCTGCTCCTCTGAGAGAAGAAGCACAGGGACAATATTTCCTGGCCTTCCTAGTGATTATCAATCACTGGAAAGCCTGAAAATTGTTCCTTAGCAGCTGGCAGCCAACATGAGATTAATATTGTTGCTCTCTCCTGGTGAGAGTAGGAGCAGAGATGCATTGATTCTTGATAGTCTCAGACTGGGCAGTAAGTATGGGACGTCACTGAGTTGTCTGTAGCAGTTTTGATGAAGACCTTTTCAGGGCCTACGTGGAACTTGACATTCTGTTGCATCTAGCTGTTGTAGAATCTATCTAGTGAAGATTATATCAAGTGTTTGGGCAGTAATCAACTCCTAACCTCACAGGTACTACTCCTGCTTCCTTATTAGTAAATATCTGGAAATATGGATTTGCACTTTCCAACAGCCACTGTAGCCAGCTTAGCTGAAATGAGCATCTTAGGACAATGCAACAATTGTTTCATGTTTACTCAAAACTGTCTACTACTTAAACAAACTGATACGGTGTGTGAGAGATGTAGTTATACCATGTTACTCGATAAACAAAAAAACAGATTGCCAGTAACACACAGCACCATACTATACCTATCAAACACAATATACACCAAACACATAGACCTATATACGGTGAGGCTCTTAAAAGTAACCTAACTAAACCACAAAGGCCTCTTAAATGTAATCTATGAAATAAGTACTATCAGCCACATCACACACTACTCAGGTAACACCCAGTATTAAACGGTTTACCTTTAAAATGTTGAATGCCATAATGTCTAATGTTCATTTGGTCGAAAAATAACATCTAAACCCGAAACATCGAATGATCAAAATGTCTAAACTCATTTAATTGAAAAAGCAATGAGATCACCTCTATTATTTTGCAGGGGGCCCTGCTCCCCCCATGTGGGGGGCTGTGCCCCCCCCACAACCCCTACTTAAATATACCAACTCCGATATCGCACTACAGTGCAGAAATGGGCAAATTCGATAACTTCGACATTGTGAGTTTAGACTAATTTTCGTTCAACATTTTGATCATTCAATATAATGCATTCAACCAATTTACTTTCAACCATTTAACATTCAACATTTTAAAGGTAAACAGTATTAAACATGTATCTAAAACTTGCAGTGTCTCAACTCAAAAACCCATAAGGCAAACCTCCACACAATCCAAAATCCTAGTTTTAGGTGACTCCATAATGAGACACACTGTTGCACCATTCAGGAGGCTGAGTAAAGAGATGGTCATGGTTAGCAGCCTATCGGGCACATGGATTCATCTTTTCATAGATACACTCATGTTCTTGCACCACAAATACACATATGACACAGTCGTAGTATATTTAGGAGAAAACTACTTGAGACATACCTTTCTGGACTATATGAAAAGAGACATGATGGAGCTCTCAACATATGAGGAGCTAAGAACCTAGCCTTGAGCAGCATTTTATCACCACCGAGAAAGATACCACAATACGAACAAAATATTATTGACTTCAAAACTGGCTTAGATTCTGGGGTCCAAAATATATCAGCCTGGGAGGAGATGGTAGACAGTCCTAACTGCTTTGCCAGGGATGGCCTGCTCCTGCTCCCCATGGCTTTCATATATTGGCCAAAACCTCATTCACCCATATAGTGCCTTTTTTAGGCAATGTCGGTCTTCAAAAGCTTATAACTTAACAAAACGTAATCAGATAACATAAAGATTTTGCTGCACAATGCTAGGAGCCATAGTAAAAACTTCTGCTCCCTACAGGCACTGCTTTCCCTGGAATGCATAGATGTATATGCATCTTCATACAAAAATGTTCCAAGATCACTGGAAACATCCCATCAGTGCATGGTTTCAAAACGTACCATACATTCAGGCTCACCACATTAGATGAAGGCACAAAAGGTGGCAGTACTCTATATTCGTAAATCAAAATCTCAACTCCAGTCTTGTGAGACAGGATAATGACCTGGAACTCCCTCACATCCAACTTACAATAAACAAAATCCCTTATCACATCATAGCTAACTACAGGACCTCCTCTATGCCCCACCCACCCCCACCTTGGCTCCTACTGCTACCTGACTAATATGGAGTCCCTATACATTAGGCCAAAGACAATTACTTCATAAAAACAAACTCACTGGCCCAGTTAGTCTACATCCCAAAAAGGGAGACAAAATCAGGGACTTGGTCCTCTCCAATATGGGTCAGTTCTGTTCCCCACCAGTTGTAACTTCCTCCCTAGTCAAATTGGACCATAAATCAACCACATTCACAATAAGGCTGAAGCCAGAAGAATCTTCAAATACCTTAATATTCAGAAATTATGCAATGGCTAATCTATTACAGCTTAGTGATAAGCAAAATTCAACATCCTCCTCCAGTATAACTCAATGCATATGTGGAATCTTTTATCACAAAATTATATGCATGTGAATAGCTTCATACATGCATCTGTTCCTTTCTAAAGTAAATAGAATGCCAAATTCAAAAACAAAATTACTATGGTGGAACATAAACATAAACAGGCCCTACAGTAAAAGAAAAAAGCTCACAATAATAAATAGTCCTAAAGATGTCAAACATGTTCTTATAGGTTCATAGGTGTTTACTAGGCTTATGACCACAAAGGCCTTTTTTAAGCCTAGCCATACATCCCAAATCTCTGACAAGTACTGGTACCCTTGATAAGTGTAAGCAGGGGCTTGAGAGATGAAACATTTCCAAGCAGGGCCTAGGAGTTGAACCATTTACAGGTTGCCTGTGTCCATTAAAGACATAGGTGCCAAGCCAGGGATGAATTCCTGCTCCCCACCCAATTGTCCAAGTTACACTTGAATTGGGTTAGGGAGAAACTCTGCTTCACATGGATGGGGAGCCTGTTCCAGAGATGGGGTAGTCTCTGGGATACATACCTGTATCTCCAGCAGGTCCTATTTATATCACAGGCAAATTTTAAGTCTTTCAAATGGCTAATTCTGGTGCTGTTTGTTTTGCTGATATGCAGGAGGTCCATCAGAGTGGGGTCTGACAATGCCCTGTATACCAGGTATATATCTCCCCTCAACAGTCTGTAGGAGACAGAATACAGGGACAGAGCCTTGAGGCGGTCTGCATAGGACATTTTACTTATTCTCTGTATTCCTTTAGTGAGGAACTTGTGTGGATGTTCCATTTGTTGGTTATGCCTAGTTAGCTACATACCAAAGGAGGCATTGTACTCAAAGATAAGACTGATGAATGCTGAATACAGTGGAACAATGACTTCCTTGGACCTAGATACCATATCTTTGTTTATGAGTTGCGGAGCATAGAATGATTTCCTCACTGCTGTAGACGTGTGATGGTCAAAGGCTAGATTACCATCTATGTATGTCCCTAAGTCCCTGACTTCTGACTCATCTCTAAGGAGCGTGTTGTCCATCTGATAATTACCGGGATGGATGACTTTCTGAAGGATACTACTATGCACTTCTTGGCATTCAGTTTTAGTCCATGGCTCTGACACCAGTTGTTTGTCTGTGTCAGCCCTTCTTGGAAAACATTTGTGTCTGTATGGGATTCAATAACAGCTCCTAATTTGCAATTATCTGCAAATTTAATCAGCCAGAGACAACTGACATTGGCCTTGACTTCAGAGAAATAAATGCAAAAAGGAGTGATCCAAGGGCTATTCTCTGAGGGACTCCACTTGTGACTGGCATCTTTGTAGAGGTGGACTCCACAATTTTAACTTCCTGGATCCTGTCTGTAAGCCAGTTGGCTATCCATCGGGTGACATACAGGTTTGTAACTAACCTCTTGAGTTTGTCAACAATGCCTGAGTGGGGTGTTGTTTTAAATACCTTCTCCAGGTCAAGGTAGGCAGTGTGAACCATTTTGCCCTAATCCATTGCTTTGGTGACCTTCTCAAAGAAGTCCACCAGGTTAAATAGGCATGACCTACCTTTGATGAAACCAGACTGGGTTGGATCCAGTGTCTGGAGGCTTACTATATCATTACTGATCATTTCCATGATAATTCTTTCCATGCTTTGTATATAAGACTAGTGAGACTTATGGGTCTGTAGTTTCTAGGGTCTGTAGATGGCCCATGTTTGTGCAGAGGGATGACTGTTGCTGTTCTCCATCCATGAGGCACGATGTCTGTTTGGTGGCTACAGTTAAATAGCAATTCCAGAGGGCTCAATAGGTCATCTTTCATGCTATTTAGAAGGTATCCTGGGATATTGTTTGGGCCCATTGATGCAATGTTCTTGGCCTTAGAGAGAGCTTTCAGAACCTGTTCCCTAGTGACAGCAGGGGAAGTTATATTTTATGGCATTCCTGAGAAAAGGTTGAGGGGGAGAAAGGGGTAAATGTGAAGCTAAATTTATCAGCCAGTATGTTTGCTACATCTTCTGACTCAGCATAGCTGGCTCCATTTACAATTAGCTCTGCACACAATTGTGTATTGCCTTTGAGGTTCTGGACATAGCTAAAAAATGCCTTGTGGTTGTCCTTGGCCTGGGGAGCCAAATTTACCTCAAATCTGGCTCTTGCAGACCTTATTTGTCCTATGAGTTATTTGTTTAGTTTGATGAGAGTGTTTTTATCCTGCTGGGTGCTGCGCCTTCTAATTTTTGCCATGATTTTTTTCCTTCTGTTATATAGCCTATTGATTTTGTGATACCACCAGGGTTGCTTGTGTTTTGAGTTAGTTATGTACTTCTTCGTAGTGAGTACAGCTGCCTCTATGCAGCTTTTAACATGCTTGTATAGTGTTTCTGTAAATAGACAGCAGTGCTCTCAGTGTTTATGGGGGCTTGAAATTTTGCCAGGTTATCATTTAATAGCAGGAAGTTAGCCTTAGAGTAATTCCTGAATATTCCAGGGTTAGCTGGGGGGCCAAATTTTATTTTTTTATTTTTTACTTCAAAGGAGACCATTTTGCTGTCTAACCTTACCAGGGAAGGCATTACACTAGGGGGCGTTCAGCGTTCTTCCATATTAGTGAGGACCAGATCCAGTATGGTTGCACCCCTGGTTGGTGTATTGATAATCTGGTCCAGGGAGTTTGTGTTTACAAAATCCAGGAATCCCTGCACCTCTAAGTCTGGTGTCATATAAGATTCCCAGTTAATAGTGAGGTAATTAAAGTCACCCATGAATATGGTATTGGGGTGGATGGTGAGTGTTTCCAGTATGTTTTTGGATATAGTGATTTGAACAATGAGTAGCTCAAGTGCATTGTTCTGTTTGACCAGCCTTGAGGTATATTTATTTTTGATGCAAATCGAGATATCTCCACCTTTAGTCCCTATCTGTGTAGTAGCTGGTCCAAATCTGAGGAAGGCATTGTAACCTTGCACTGTCTGTGTGTTCTCCATGGCTTTACACCATATCTCAGTGACCCCACAGACGTCAGCATTCACATGAAGAGAGATTCTAGGTAGTGGAGTTTTTTGTTTAGACTCCTAGTGTACATACTCCAGTCCATGATCAAATCAATCAATGCCAGATATTATGTAAAAACAGCAAAATGGCAAAAGACAAACATAAAGCCTTCTTTAAACTCAGAAACAATGTCCAGCATTGCACAAAGCTAACAGTGAATGATATCACATACTCAAACCCTGGAGACATAGCTAATCTAATAACGGCAAATGTCAGCTCTAACTTTACCCCCTCCCACATTCTCTGATCACATACCCATATCTACATCACCCCAATCTCTCAAGAAGACCTTAAAGCACTTTGCAAAGTTAAGAATACTTTTTTCTATGGGGCCAGATAATATACAAGGCTGCCTACTGGCTGTCAAATCCCCAAGAGGTTATTCAGTATCACCCTCCGAAAGGACTTTGTGCTGGATAAATAGAAGAAAGCAACAATCATCCCTCTGCACAAAGGTGGGGCATCAACAGACCTGGCTAATTACAGACCAATAAGTCTCACCAGCCTCATCTGTAAGGCTACAGAGAGGATCATTATGAAACTAATAAATAAGGATAAAGGTAACTTTCAAACTCTTGACCCAAGCCATTTCAGTTTTGGCAAAAATAGATCCTGTCTGCTTAACTTCATTAACTTCTTTGAAAAAGATACTAAAGCAATGGATGAGGGGGAATTCAGTACACACTACATATCTAGACCATGCAAAAGTGTTCAACACCATCCCACACTCAGGTATCATTAATAAACTTTGTCAGCTAAATGTTAATACCTATGCAACTCACTGGATAGCAAATTGGCTCACAAATAGAACCTATGAAATTAGGATAGGTTACTCTACCTCCACCAAAAGACCCATCACTGGTGGTGTGTCCCAGGCTTCAGTGCTTGGTCCACTCCTCATTGGCACTTACTTATTGGAGGTTCAAAGCTAATGTTAAAGATTTATGCTAAGTATGCACATGACTGTAAATCTGGTGCCATCACAAATTCTCCACAGGACACCAAGATCCTTCAAAAGGGCCTTTCCCAAACAAATAGCAGGTATCATAACCACGGACTAAAACTAAATGCCACATTGTCATATGAGTTATACTTTGAGTGACTTTAGTAAACAATCATACTTCCTTGGCCAAAGGAATTTATTTTAGACAACTGCACAGTAATGTGTTATGTGTCTGCTTAATTTTATCTTCTACCTTATGCATTTGCCCTTACATTCTTTTTAAGATATTCTAGTTAATAGTAACTTTTCCCTGAATACAGAGAGTTCATTCAGTTTTGATATTTGATGGGGCAAGCAATTCCTAGATGCTGGAGGAATCTTAGAAAAAGCAGCTAAGAAGTACCGCAGCATTGATATGATGATGCCATTACCATTGCCATCAACCCCTTTTTCCCATTTTGTACATGGGGTCAGCATGTCATACCAACAGTGACCATCACCTAGAGACAAAGTTCACACTGCTGGGTGCCACTTTGTTTATTTATTTATTTTTTTTTTGTTTGTCTTGTTTTTTGGGATTTTTTTGTGCGTATCCATTGCTTTGCTGATGATGCAGCTATTTTTGTTGGGAGGCAAATTTTATTAATGAGAAGTTTGAAGGTTAAGAGTGGTAAGCAGGAGGGTAGCTCTTTCAGTTACTGGCAACTTTTTCAATGGTCATATACAGCAATGTTAACTGCTGTTTGAACAATGCATGAAATATAATATTTTATTTTAAAGCTGTCTGAAGGATCATAGTGCTTCGAGGGAAGAGAATAAAAATGATAGGCAAGGCATATTCATGTCTTGGCAAGAAGTCATTAATTGCTGTGGCACACCTTGTTTTGTTGAAAGTAGACGAGCAGTTTTCTGAAATACATTTAGCTCCCTTAAGACTGTTTGTCTTTGTGCTGCTCTGTGTGGGAATGGAAAAATAACTGCTCACAGGTTCATAGGTAAGCACTAGGCTAGCTGCCCTTGCAGGCCATTTTCAGCATAGCCATTTTCCCTTTTTGTGCTCAAATTAACCTATCCAGTTTGGTTAGAGATTGGTCTTACCCATCTCATGGTCAATAATTATATATTACCCCTAATAAAAATAACTGAGATCATATCATAGATAATTTGAGGGGACCCATGCAAGGGATATCACATTTAGGAGCTGTCTCTGTCCATTAGTAATCCAGGGGGTAGTCCTGGGGTACATTTTCTGTTTCCTATCCATAGATCCAAGTTGTGTTTGAATATGGACAGGGATGAACATTGTTTTATGTAGACAAGGAGTCTGTTCCAGAGCAGCAGTATCTTCTGCGAGATATATCTGACCCTCCAAAACCATTGTGCTGATGTTGCAGAACAGATTTAGATTCCTAGACCAATTATTTCGGATGCCATTTGACTTGTTGATGTGTAGTACATACATTGGAAGAGGCCTTGTAAGCCAGAGACAGGTCATCACTTAGTAGCCTGTAGGATACCAAGTATAGTGACAGAGCTTTGAATCACTCCATGTAAGACATGTTTATAGGTTCATAGGTTCATAGTTCATAGTTTAGTACTAAGCTAACTGCCCTTGCGAGCCATTTTAAGCCTAGCCAATATTCCTTGTGAGACTCAAACCCTGCACCTTGTGTTTGTAAGGCAACCACCTTAGCCATTAAGCCACCCTCCCAACCCCTTTAGCCACCCTCCCAACCCCTTGTATTGTACCCTTTTAGTAAGGTATCTCTGTGAATGTTCCAGTTGTTGCATGTGTCTGGACAGATACATGCCAAAGAGGGCATTATATGCAATTACTGGATTAATGAGGGCTAAGTAAAGAGTGGCAATGACATCCCTAGATCTAGACACAATCCCTTTGTTTATAAGCTGAGCAATATACAAGGACTTTCTTACAACAATGGACACACGTTGGTAAAAAGTTAGGTCATTATTCACATAACTTCCCAAATCCCAAACAACTGGATCAACTCGTACGGATGTATTGTCAGTGTTCATAAATTCATAGGTTACTAGGCTAATGGCCCTACGGCCCTTACAAACCTTATCCTAGCCATGTTATACCCATGTTCCCTAATTGACCTTGGTTAGATGGTCATTATTCGCAGAGCAAGTCTATGATCAGCACCGACTGCCCCTGTCCATGAGAGATATAGGTGCCACCCCCAGGATGAATTTACAGTTTCCCATCCAATTGTCTAGGTTATGCTTGAATAGGGTCATTGAGGAGCTTTGCTTTATATGAATTAGGAATTTATTCCACAGAGGTAGCAATCTCTGGGAGATATAGTTGTCTCTCCAGCATGTTCTGTTAATGTCACAGGCTAAGTTGAGATCCCTGGAGTGAGTAACTCTTGTCCCATTTGATTTGCGGATGTGCAGCATTTCCATTAGGGCAGGGTCAGAGACTGCTCTGTAAGCCAGGCACAAGTCACCACTCAGCAGCCTGTAAGATACACAGTACAGTGACAGGGCTTTCAGTCTTTCCATGCAGGTCATGTTTTGGAGGCCCTGAATGTTCTTGGTGAGAAACCTCTGTAGTCTCTCCAGTTGCTGCAGTGTCTGATGAGGTACATGCAAAAGGGAGCATTGCACTCTATTACTGGTCTGATGAGGGTCGAGTACACAGGAGTTATAACATCCTTACTCATGGATGTGATGCTCTTACTTATGAGATGCACAACATATAAGGCTTTCCTTACCACTGTGGACATAATGGTGATCCAAGTTTAGATTGCTATCAACCTGTGTTCCCAAATTTCACACCACTGAGTTTGAGCTTAGGTGTGGTGCTGTCAATATTGTAATTTGTAGGGATTTTCTCTTTGCCGAACAGGATAATAATACACTTTCTTGCATTTAGTTTTAGTCTGTGGCTTTGTCACCAATCATTTGTCTGTGTTATCCCCTTTTGTAATATGTTAACATTATCTGTGGACTCAGTTATTGCACTCAGTTTGCAATAATCAGTGAACTTGGTAAGCCACAGGCCATCTACTTTCACCTGGATGTCGAGAAATAGATTCCAAACTGTAGAGTGCCCACCACAGATCCTTGTGGTAGGCCATAGGTAACTGGTCTACTGATAGAGGTGGAATCCAAAACTTTGACAGTATTCATTCTGTTGGTGAGTCAGTTAGCTACCCATCTAGTGACATATGGGTTAATCCCCAGCTGGGAGAGTTTCTCAATGATACCTGAGTGAGGGATTGTGCCAAAAGCCTTGGCTAAGTCAAGATGTGCAGTATGCAATGTTTTGCCTTCCTCCAGGGCTTTGGTGACATTCTCAAAGAAGTCCACCAGGTTCAATAAGCATGATATCATCCCTTGAAGCCAAACTGGGTAAGGTCAAGAGTCTGAAGTTCGCCTATGTCCTTGTTGATAACATCCATGATGATTCTTTCCATGGCCTTGCAGATAAGGCTGATTAGGCTTATGGTCTATAGTATACAGGGTCAATTGATGGACCCCCTTTGTGCAAGTTCTCTACTCTGCTGGAACAAAGCCAGTTCTCAGGCTGAGGTTAAAGAGAGTGCCAAGTAGTTCCACTATGTTTTGTTTTAGATTATTTAGTAAGCTGTCTGGGATGTTATCTGGTCCAATACATGCCATATTTTTGGCCTTGGACAGAGCGGATATGACCTGCTCTTTGGAGATGCTAGGTAAAGGACTGGTGTCAGGTATGCTTTGGGGTATGGCTAGTGGGGACACAGTGGTGAAGGTTGCACCAAATCTGTCAGCTAGCAGGTTGGCAATTTCCTCAGGTTCAGTATGACAGGTATTGTCCATTATAAGCTCAGCACATAGTTGGGCATTCCCTGTTAGATTTCGGGCATTGCTAAAGAATGCCTTATGATTATCCTTAGCTAGGGATGCTAATTTAGCTTTGTAACTAGTTTTAGAGGACTTTAAAAGATATCTGATTTGCTTGTTCAAGCTGTAGATGGTATTCTTCTTCTGCTGAGTAAGCTCCCTCTTGTTCTCAGACATCAGTTTCTTCCTTTTGTTATATAACCTATTTATACTTTAGGCCCATCAGGGTGGCAGTTTTTTTGTGATGATCTGGTTTTGATCAGGTCAGGTACAGCTAAGTCTATACAGTTGTTTAGGTGGTTATACAGGGCATTTGTATACTCCTCTGCATAGGAGTCATTGTTGGCTGCGTTAGTAGGGCATTTAAAACTTTTTAAACTACTGCCTAGTAGGCTGTATTTTGCTTTGGAGAATTTTTTTAACTTTTTTGCTCCTATGGGGTAGTTGCCTTGGGTAGATGACTTCCCACAGGAAATAATAATGGATTTTTGGCATTAGTTTCAGTCCATGGTCTTGCCATCAGTTATTTATTTGGGACAAACCTTCCTGATGGCTAAGTCATATGAGGATTCAATGACTGCTCCTAGCTTGCAGCCATCTGCAAACTTAGCTTACTAAGCCAGAGCCCTTTGGTATTGGCTTTTATTTCAAAAAAGTGGATGCCAAACAACAAAGGTCCCAGCACGGAACCCTGGGGGACTCCCCTCATAACTGGTCTCTGTGTGAGCTGAATTGCCGTATTTTGATTTCCTGCATCCAATCTATGAGACAGTTGATAATCTAGTGGGAGACATAGGCATTTATTCAAAGTTGATCAAGTACCAATCTTAGGTAGCTTTACACTGGGGGCTGGAATTCCATGTGAATCTTTAAAAGGTAAGGCCTGTGTAGAAGAGTCACAGTGAGTTCCCAAATACCACCACTGCAGTTTTTTAAGGTATTAATAGTAAGCTTATCATTTATAAATCAGTTCCATACAGAGTAGATGTTGGACTTTAAGATGGTGAATGACTTGCCAACTTTAGTAATCACAAAATTGTCAAATGCAGTTGAAATGGGGGAACTCCCAGGGCAGATTGTTCATAAATAGGGAAACAAGTAAAGGGCATAAATAAAACAGATCACTAGAATATCCTGAAAGGAAGTACTGGTATCTGAAAGATGTTGCCAATAAGTCTGAAACTCCCCTTGGAAAGAAAATTATTTTACCACTGAGTAATGTAAGCTGCAAATCCATAGTGAGTTAGTTTTAGAAAAAGTTCATAATAACAAAGCCTGCTTTAACTCTAAGATGGCGCCATTCAGATTCCCTTGCTCCATGATAGAATGTGACTGGTGAGTGAGTAGGGTGCTAAAATAGTACAACAGCCAGGTCTGAAAATATTCAGTTTACTGATAAAAATACTACATTTCTAAATACACTGAGAGATTTGTTTATCAAAGAAACAAAATATGTTAAAGAAACAAAGGAGGTGTTAGCAACAGGTCACATTTTATCAAGGTGTTCCTCAGCTGTCTTTTTGCTGAATTTTTGAAACAGAATGGGGAACTGCAGTAAATGAGTTAAGTGGATTTGAGGATAGGGAATAACTGAAGTTATTAGTGGCAGATGAGTACAAAATATACGGTCCTTTACTGAGTGAAGTGCATTTTAGTTTCCCCTGTTGGTTATTTGAAACCTCTTAAGCACTTTGCTGATGTTTACAGCTCTGATCATTCACCAAATCCTCTTAGGGTGACCTAGACTTTTATTTTATTTTTTTAATTTTACATTTAATTACTGGGATGGTATGCTGATAATAACTGACCACTCGGAGGTACATATCAAAAACACAGGGTATAAAAATGTATAACAAAAACTGAACAGTAGCAATTAAAAGATGTATCAACAATTATGACAGAAAAGCAAAATTTACTAACTTTGAAGAGTTTAGTAAAAAGTGGCCTTTCTTATACCTATACTGAGTCTAACAGACTTTCTTAATCTTATAAAGTTCCCCAACTTATTAGTATTAATAGTGTCAGCTTTACACTAGTTCCAGGCTTTATCTCTCATTTTTAACTGTTTTTTTTGTATCTGGTCTGGCTTAAAGGAAGTTTGTTACCCAGCAGTCACCTTTTTTGTGAAAAAAGTCTGTCCTGTATGGGAGTGAAAAGACTGTCAAAAGAAGGTACAGCAGAGCAATGATCTATTTTTTTTTAATTTTATGTTATTTTATTTAATATTTTTGGGGGGACCCCCCAACAGCTGACCATCTACTTCTTATTTACTGGGTCTAGCAAACATGACTAAACTGGACTATTTCTAATCCAATTTTGAGACCGGCATCTTAGGGAAGGCCATGGATTGGGATAGGTAGTGTATCATCCAGCTTCTGTACAGACTCACTGATAATCTGACCCACTGTCAACGATGCACCCGCCCCATATGTTCCCAACCTTCACCAGTGATCATCCAAGAGAACTCCCTTTCGGGATATGCATACACATCCTCCATGGCTGTGCTTTCAAGCATCTGAGTCATTAAATGAACTAAAGTCACTTGAGTCTAAGTCAGAGCTTTATACTTCTATGCCACCACCTCAAGCTTGAGGTGGGATCCATACACTTTTATATGTAGGACTAGTCTATTAGTTTAGACTCAGCTAAGAGTAGGGACGCTGTGTTATCTGGATACGAAGTTGGAATAGCTTCATTTGTGAGTTTCCTAGCTTTAAAATGCCAGGTACTGATAAAAGGACTATGGCTACTCAAACACTTAGGTAAGATATGTAAAATAAATATCTTGTCTAACATATTAACAATAACAGCATATAGTAGAGTGTTACTCCCACTCGGGATTGTGTCTCATGCCTTCTGTAACTAATCACAGATTGCTGTTCAGCTCAAAAAACTTGCTGAAGTGCCCTTTTAGCAGCTCATTCCAGTCTAGGTTTAGGTCTCCTTGTATGACCAATTTGTAATACTCAACTAGGTTAAGAATGTTGTCATCAGTTTCCTGAACTAGCTGGAGAGAACAGAGGAATATATATTGTAATTAAAGTATGCTGGTGTGTCTTGCTAATTGCATTTGAGTAATAATCCTATGAGCAACTTGTAGAATTAACTTTAAAATAAAACGCTGCAGAAAAGTTTGCAGCTTTTTTTACAAGAGTTAGAACACTTCCACCATTCTTGATTTGTTACAGACTAGTTTTAAGCGATGAAAGGGGAAAGTCAAATATTGTCTTTTAACCAAGAATCTGTTAAAGTGATAACTTTGGGGATCACAAAGAGAGTTACAGGATTTAAATTGAGAAACATTTGTTATTAATACTTCACATTTTCATATGTGCTCATGTTCATATATAAGGAAAGGTTTTTGTTAGATGAGTTATGTACTGTGGTCGAGCATGTAGGCCCCCCCCCCCCCCACACACACACACACACACACACACACACGTGCGTGTGTGTGTGTGTGTTTGTGTGTGCGTATATATATATATATATATATATATATATATATATATATATATATATATATATATATATATATATATATATATATATATATCCCTAGCAGATGATCGAATTTTCAGAAACTCAAAATTCATATGGTCAGAACCATATGATCAAGTTTCTAAAAACTCAAACATCCAAAAAGAAAACACAAAAATCTAACTTACTTATGTTTTTGCAGGGGGACAAGCCCTCCTGTACCTCCCATGTTGGGCTGTGCCCCCCACACCCCCTGAAAATTAAATATACCAACTCAGAGATAGCACTACAGTGAGAAAAAGCGTAAATTTTCCATTCCGCACTGTACCATGATCTAAATTCAAAACCTTTGCATTTTCAGAAACTCAATCATATGGTCTCGACCATATAAATTTTGAGTTTCTGCAAACACGATCATCTGATAGGGATCCATAATATATATATATATATATATATATATATATATATATATATATATATGAAATATAAGGGCTGTGGACAGGAGAACACATATCAAAACTCTTTTATAAGAGATAAAATTGTCTTTTTTCATGCAAAGCTCTTATCATCTGTCAGTGACACTGGCAGTGACATAGAGGGATAAAGCCCTGCCTATAGCCCAGGCTACCAGAGTTTCATCAGAGGCTTAGGATCTTGATGGAGCTGGCAGGAAAGGATGGGCATGCCCATCCTGAGCAGAATGGCAGGGTAAAGCAAGACATTTACTATAACAATCCCTCAGTAGAGGTGGAAATATTAATGGTCATCCTTGGAGTGAGCTTTTGGCTCACTAAGCCATCGCCTTGTGACAGCATACAAAGCAAGTCTATGGGATCATGTACTCAAAAGGAAAGGTATTGTGGGCCTCCAGAGTGACACTATTAGCTCACAATACCACCTTCTGGAAGTGGGGATGGCTTTTGGCCCATTACAAATGTCCTTATAGCTGGGATGCTGGCACTAATACAAAACACTCTCATGGCTGTCTGTATGACAGCAGCACTGGATGGCTCTTGCTACTGTACATCTAGTGGGTAACTTCCCAGTATGAGGGAATAGTGATACTCAAATCCTATAGGGGCAGGCTTGACAGTCAGCGTGTGGTGAGCAAAATGACCTAGGAAAAAAGTCTTATGATTATTGTGCATGACTTTTTTGGTAAGAGTCAAACAGAAGGCTATATTTATCCATTATGCTGAGTCTTCACTATGAAATGAACATGAGAGCTACTATTTATAGGTGTGAATTGCTATTTGACTGTAACATTTTTGATGTCCTCGTTTACATCTGTTTAATGGGAGCATCCAACTAGATATGGTGGGACAGCTTAATAGCTAGAATAATATAGTTAAAGAAAACTGCATAGGCAATATCTGTACTTTCATGTTAATCATATGGCTTGCTAGACAAAGTTTGTGAAAAGAATATATATTTAATACTAACTATAGTGATCTAGACAGCTAGTACATTGATGTAGAGACAGGAAAAAGGAAGTTAAACTGTATGCCACTCAGATAAGGTGCATTATCGTAACTGGTTGTAAGTAGCTATGGGAAGACAGATTTTTCCTCAAAAGGAAATGCTAATTTTAGATTCTGTTTAGAATATGGTGATATACTAATCATATAATTAGTAAACACTTATATCCAAGATCAAAACACCATGGTATAGCTACTCACAGACATGATGAAGTGTAGTACATCAAAGCAGAGCAGTGGGATTGAATGCAGTATTTCTTGGTGTTTACCCACTGCAGTTTTTGGCAGCAAAGTGGCAGGATGCATCACACCAGGTAAATAATGCAAGACTGTGTGTGAGTGTGTGTGTGTGTGTGTGTGTGTGTGTGTGTGTGTGTGTGTGTGTGTGTGTGTGTGTGTGTGTGTGTGTGTGTGTGTGTGTGTGTGTCTGGAGGTGCCTATGGAACAGCACCCCTTGGGTTGGAGGAGAATACCTGCTCAGTTGCTCCATTTGCAATAGGTGTTTGACTCAGAGATATACAGATGAGTTGCTAATGAGCTTTTGCTCCATGTGGCTCATGCATGTCTCTGAATCATTAGTTACCTCAATAGCATCTCTGGAGCACAGCAGCACAGCACTTAACACTATGGAGATAACGTCTCTGAATACCATCTAATATTTTGTTATAATTATAGATGTTTGTAGATTTGAATATATTTATGTTAGTTAAGAGTTAACTGATTAGTATGTGTTGCATAATATTAGTTTATGTAGGTACTGTACTGAATTATTACTACAAACTGTCCAAATACTGCAGTATATTGTAAAAGGTTAACCATATGATAAAGTTAATGTCACATTTATACCAGAATATGGTAAAGTATTAAACATATGAGTAAAGAGTACTTCAAACAAAGTACTATAATACAAGGGCCCCCTCTTTTTTCTTTCTTATTTACGATAGAAAATGTAACGAATAAATGCCTACATTTAATATTTTAATACAATAATATAACCTAACGTTAGATGTTGTAAAGCTGGTAAAATGCATATCTGGTGAAATATTATTAACATTACTAGTGAAACAATTATGTTACAGCAGATATGTTTTCAATATTGACATAATTTTATTTACAAACATTATTCATCACGTATGATCTATCCAGTCACTGTCATTCAGACATTACATAGCTCATTCAAATCTTGCCTTCTTTTAAACCTCGTTCTCCCTTTGCATGTACTGTTCCAACAATTCCAATTTTTTCTATGTAATTTGCTCCTACCCTTTTCTAAAGATAAAATTACAGTTGTTTTATCTCTGTTACTATATTCACTGCTTCTAGTAAAGTTGGTTTAGACTCTGATTTCCATTTTCTAGTAAATGTTTTTTGGCAGCCACCATAATTATACTCAGCAAGGCCTTATTATGCCTAGGCAATTCTGATTCTTTATCATAGCTCAAAAAATAATTTCCTTAGTTACATCAATTTGCTCAGCCATTATCTCTGACAGAGCAGTTGCAGGGAATCTTTACAGTCTGCCAACTCATTATACTCCCAGAAAATATGTTCCAATTACTTACTTCTTTCCCATCAGACCTCCAACATTTGCTGTTTTCCTGAGGAAAAATTCTTTGGCGTCTACTTGGGATATAAAAATACCTATTTAAACACTTCCAAGGAAAGATCCTAAATCGTCTATACTTTGTTACATCATTACAGCAAATATTTGATGTAATAAATATATTTTAAAAAGATGTTTTATTGGGACTGTTTAACTATCTTGGAACACATATGAAAAGGCAAATGACATGTCTGTGCAACAACGTAAGGAGGTACTAACTCACTTACACCTACATCGTCTTGTTGTTCACTTCCAGTTAACAGCCATTAGCTCCTTGTGGCTACTTGATATTTTTTGTGGCTATCCTCATCGACCAAGTGACTTATCAATTAATAACATGCAGGATAAGGAAGGGCAAAGTGCAATTCACAAAATGATTGTAAGATTATTAATCTAGGATGTCTGGTGGTGAGATTAATTACTGTTGCCACTAATTATTCATATTTTCATTACTGAGAGAGTTAAGTTATTAAAGGACATAGTGTAAAAAGTCACGGTGAAAGACAGAAAAACATTGTCACTGCCTATGTATAATACACTGTGCTGGATATATTGCTAGCTGTTTGCTAGCAGTTAATAAGATGTGCAGTACTTCCATACGTACATTAATATTTCCTAAACCAAGTGACTTGTAAACCATTGCGGTATCCGGCGAAACCTTACATGATGTTTCAGAACACTGTCATTGATATTTGCACTGCAATTTGTACATATTGAGATGTATTCAATGGTATTTATGTTATTATTTATACAATAAGTATACTCAATAATTACATTTAAACTTCTTAACAAAAGCTACATTTGTCTGAGAAGTTCATATGCCATAAACCCAACTATAATCTTAAAAGTTCTAAGGCTGTTAAAATAAACAGACCTTAGTTTTCTCTGGTCACCTGGGACAGATCATTTCACAAGCACATTCCAGCAAATTTGACTGCACTGCCTAATGAAGTGCAGATAATCTCATTCTTTTTAAGAGGAAGATAAAGTATTATACCATGACCCCCCCCCCCAAAACGTGCACGCTGATTAGCCAGCGTGCACATTGTAAATCGAGTTATACTAATGGAAAAAGGTCCGGTCGCCTGGACTTTTTTCCATTAGTATAACTCTACTTTTAAAACACTGTCTCGCTATGTTAAATGGGTTTAACATAGTGAGACAGCTTTAAAATAAGCAACGGAGATCTCCGTTGCTTATTTTAAAGCTGTCTTGCTATGCTAAACCCATTTAACATAGCGAGACAGGTTTTAAAAAAAAAGCAACGGAGAAAGCAAGATCTCCGTTGCTTTTTTTACTGTTTCGCTATGTTAAATGGGTTTAACATAGCGAGACAGTTTTAAAATAAGCAACGGACATCTCCGTTGCTTATTTTAAAGCTGTCTCGCTATGTTAAACCCATTTAACATAGCGAAACAGTAAAAAAAAAAAAAGCAACGGAGATCTTGCTTTCTCCGTTGCTTTTGCCCACAGCTCTGATGTACTGCGCAGGCATGCCGTGGATGCCAGACATCTGCAGAAGGGCAGTAAACAGGCATTATACTATGCCATTATTTAAGAAAAGTAATAGTTTATTTTCTTAAATAATGTCATGGTATAATAGGAATAACCCACTTCTGGGTGTGGGTAATGCTGTATTTACCCATGGTTGGTTTTGTTTGGTCCCTCGGGCTTCGCCCTCGGGACCAAACCATGCCAACCGTGGGTAAATCCAGCATTACCCACACCCAGGCGTGGGTTATTGCTATAATTTGGCCCAGGAATACAAGTGTATTTGCTTTAGAGGTGCTGCTCTTTTTAATTCCAAATGTCATGGTGACTAAGTTCTTGACTAGTTGCTAACAACTTTAACTCTCCTGCCCCTCTACGAATAGTAACTTGCATTTTCCCATCAAATTCTTCTAATTGCCCACATGATGTTTGTTAAATTGTCGTTTTTGTATCATCTTACAACTGTGTATATATACACTTCTCTGTTTTCTATTGTCTTACAAGTCTATATACTGTGTAAGTAGTGTCCATTGCCTTTCGTTTACAACTCATTTAAATATTTACATGAAACCTTTCTCAATGTACTAACAACCGTAATCTATCATTACATGCTGTATGTTGTAGTGTTTTACCTTATAGTCCAGATTGTTACTGAAAAGGGTCTTGTACCAGCACACACTGACCTGCTTAACAAACAAAAAGATAAATAAATAAATGCAATAATGTGTGTAGGATGTTAGTGCTATGACATTCTATAACTGAGGTGAGAACGAGTTAACTGTGTCGCAAACTAATTTATCTGAATGAAGGAGAAAACTTATACCATGGGTGCTGTTCATTTCTGAAAAGGTATTACTCAGAATTATGTTAATATGCTCATTTAATGAGTGTATTTACTAGAGGTCAAAATTATTCCTTTTATTTATTTTTTTTTCATTTTTTAAATTAAAAATCTTTTTTTTTGAAAAAAGCCAAGTCCCCACAATATCTAATGAACGAATATAAGTTGGAAAAATCTGCTAAGTAGTTAATATTATCCATCATTAAGAAATTAAATGAATTTGTGGATAATATGAGTGAAGAGGAACAGAACATTATTCCTCCACTATATGAATATATGAATATATGAATGCTGTTATCGAAGGTCAACTGACATACAAAAGAAGCCTGCCCAAGCTATATGTTAATTATAAATAATAATAATAATTTTGATGCAAAATCCTGGAACTTTTTAGATAGTTGTGGATTGAGTGACTCTATGGATGGTAAGAATAAAGCTTTGATATTTAAATCAGTTAGTCAAACTTCTTCAAGTTTATACTGGAAAGTTTTCATGTGGAAATATATACACAGAATGTTTGTTACGCTTATAAAAACTTTAGGTTTGGTAAAATGACTTCTTCAGTTTGTTGGAGATATAGTAAAGATGTAAAAGCTGATTGGGCACGCATGTTTATGGATTGTAAGAAATTAATTTTTTAAGGGGTTATGATCTGAAAATCGTTTTTTAACTAGATCAGTAATACTGATGAATGTTCCACTTCCTATATTTGTAAAAGCCAAAGAAAAACAACTATTTTGGGCTCCTAAGCAATTGCCAGAAAAGTGATTACAAAAAATCTGAAAATTGAACTTGGTTCCTATGTTCAAAGAATTTTTAAATTTAACAAAAATACTATGTAAAACTGAAAAAGAAGTGATCAGAATTAGATCTATAAATCATATTATGATCTTTAGTTGTTGGGATAACCTTGAAATGTTGTTATTGAAATACCAAGATTCTTAATGTGTTAATTGTCTAAGAGTACCTTGATGATTCAATGTATTTCTATCATTGTATAACAATATGTGAAGCTGAATTTCTTCTTTTCTGTATATATATATATATATATATATATATATATATATATATATATTGTAAATATATTAAATTAATAAAATATTTCTTTACAAAAAATATTCTTTTTATTGAAAATGCTTATCGCATGGGAACAGTTGACCATGTAGAAATGTCAGACTAAAGGAAACTGTTGCAATGAAAATAAGTGAAGTGTTCAAGATGATAAATGACTTTAAAATTTTCTGCCATGTATATACATGTTAGGTATAATGAGTGAAGTTAATGATACTAATATCACAACTTCAAAAGTCAAAGAGTATAGGCTAAATTGCTGCCATTGTGACAAATGTGAAGGATGAAGGCTGGATGAAAAAGATTTGCCGTATCATCATGGAACTTATAAACAAAGACATTGGTAATCTCCAAACTCTGGACCCCACCCAGTTCGGGTTTGTAAAAGGCAGATCATTTCTCCTAAACCTGATAGACTTCTTTGAAGCAGTCACCAAAGCTGTAGACAAGGGTAAGGTGGTTCACACAGCCTCTCTAGATCTTGCCAAGGCTTTCAACACCATCCCCCACTCTAGAAATATAGATAAACTCACTAAACTAGGTATAAATCCCTATGTCACAAGATGGGTTGCCATCTGGCTCACTAACAGAACCCACACTGTGAAAGTAGCAGACCCCAAATCAGACTTCAGACCAGTGACAAGTGGAGTACCACAGGGTTCAGTCCTGGGTCCTCTCCTGTTTGGTATCTACTTCTCTGAAGTACAGGCTAACACAGAAGGTCTTTGGCTAATGAAGTTCGCAAATGACTGCAAACTAGGAGCTATAATCAAAACTCCTAATGATGTAGACATCCTACAAAAGGGCCTCACCGAGACAGATGCCCGGTGTCAAAGCCATGGCCTCAAGCTCAATGCAAAAAAGTGCATTGTCATCCCCTTTGGTAAAAACTCTGTACCCAAGAACTACAACATAGGCGGTAGTATACTTAACACCAAAAGTGTGATAACAAACCTTGGGACACAGGTGGACAGTAGTCTCTCATTTAATAATCACATCGCCACAGTAGTCAGGAAATCCTTCTACGTGGCACACCTCATCACAAAAGGTTTCTCATCCAGAAAAAAAGAGGTCATTGTTCCCCTCTACTCATCACTCATTAGACCCATTATAGAGTACAATGCCCCTTTTGGTATGTACCTCACAAGACATCTACAACAACTGGAAAGACCGCAGAAATACCTCACAAAGAGGATTACCAGCCTCAAACAGATGCCCTACGCAAAAAACTCCAGCTTTACTCCATTGCATATCACCTACTCAGAGATGATCTCTGCCTAACATACAAAGCTATGTCAAACCCAGAGCTGTTGGACATACTCCACTTAAAGAAATCCCAGTCCCTCCGAGCTACACTCTCTAGGGACCTAAACCTTGTCACCACAATAAACTGAACATGCTGGAGGGATAGATTCCTGTCCCAGAGACTTCCCATACTCTGGAATAAACTACCTATCTATATCAAACAAAGCTCCTCATTAGCACTCTTCAAGAAAAATCTTGATGATTGGATGGGAAATAGGAAATTCACCCCGGGGATCACCTCTGTGGCTCTGCTCGACAGTGGCACAAGAAAATAATTTTCTTGGGTGGCAAAAGCCAGGGTACCCTTTTGGCTGGGCTTGTATAGGCCCCAGGGCCGATAGCCTAGTACCTACCTATGAACCTATGGCTATTAATTCATTATTTTTGCATATGCCATGGTTTGTAGAAAGTTTAATGAAAGAGTGGTGTCCAGACAATAGGGTATCTTTCTTTACTCTTCCATGGATATACAATTGGAAATTGCTTAGTCCTGGTGGACACCTAAAAGTGTGAGGAAAGTAATTACAAAGACGAAGTGGTAGAGGCTTACCTATGCTTTGTTACCAACTGTTACATCATTGGTGTTTTCACTAAAATGAATGTTAGGGTTCATTTAACTACAACCTTTTGCATCATGTGAACCGATAGTGCGCTTTCAGTGAATCTTTTCCTTTTTTCTGCAATGTAGTGTGACAACAGAATTGGTATATATAATTTAGGGAGTGTAGTCTGTAGGGGGGTTACACCTCATTGTTTGTGCTTTTTAATACTTTTAGAATTACACTTTTTGAAACGGAGTTTTCTGAAAAGTGCGACTTGACTAATGTTTACTTGATGGAACACAGGTTCACAAATGAAAGGAACTACACAAAATGAATAAGGTAGAGAGGGATAGCAAGTGACTCTACAGAATATTGGTGTGTTATTTTTTCTTAGCAGAATAATTCGATACTATCACCCCATTGCCTGTACTGGCAGGAGGAAAGGAATTTCCATCTACCTCATGACAGACTGACCCTGAGGAAGCTACAGAGCTTGATAAACTTTAAAAAGCCACAATGGGAAGAAAACACTGAAAAGAGCAAGAGAAAATATAGTTTTGTAAGGAAAGAAGCTGTACAATGCATTTTTACTTCTTACTCAAAGACTTAAGTTACAAAATGATTTACTGTACAGAGTTAAACAAGTACACACAGGAAGTAATACATTAACAATTAGTGTCCAAACCTTTCAGAAACTTAATGAGTTTAGCACATAATAAAGGGAAGACACCTATTAATGGACAAGACTAAGGCAAAGATCATAGTAAAGTTTTCCTAGGCAAGAATAATGAAAGAATTTGGGAATTTCTGTGCTGGATATTCTGAATGCCAGTAGACCAACCCTCACCTAGGCTTCAAAAATCAGAGGCTGTCTAACTATAGTAGAAATGGCATGAATGACTGTAGACATCCGTTTTTTGTTACATTATCTGTTCTGAAGACAAGTCTGCATCAATAACTTTAAATATCTGTTTAATGAAAATTATTTTATGGACAAGTACTCTCTGCTGCCTCATTTCGTACTACAGTACATACATACATACATACATACATATATAAGTGGATCACTCAGCACAACATTTTTGTAAATAGAGTGTAGTGTGCAGAAATTAGGTCAAGTACAGGTTTGGGCAAGTGGATGTTTGGTCTAGTGGAAGCTTGACTGGCAAAGGTATGTTTTATTTGTGACTGTAATGTCAAAGTTTTGGATTTCCAAATGTTTGGTATTATTGTTTATTTATTTATTTAAATTTGTTGGCCGGGAGTGTCCGACTGGATGTGGGTCCATTTTCAGCAGAGGCCCGGGGAGAAAAGCTCCACAGTAAAATAAACAGACAGTAGTTACACTGGATTACATAGCGATTAACAATTTAACATAGAAATTTCTTACAACATATTTACAGATGAAGAACATAGTACATCAGTAGACAACTAGAATCTTTATCTGTGAAGTATATAACAGGCATTAACAAATGTAACAATGAGAAGTTCCTGCTGTATAATAAGTACTGGGCTTATGAGCATCTGAGCTTGCTATAATCAAGGTAGTTAGTGGAGTGGAAAGAAAGGTAGTAGTTGGATGGGGTGGATGATATTAGAGTGGGAGTTGCAAGGGCATAGCCAGCATGTTTTTAGGTGCGCTTTTAGTAAAGTTTTGAAGTGGGTGCATGATGGTACGGAGGTAATTGTGGGTGGGAGTGAGTTCCATAATTTGGCTATGGCGCAAGAGAATAGTGCTTCACCAGCAGAGTTATTGGCTTTAGTGATCTGCAAGTGATTTTTGTTGCTGGATCTTAGTGGTCTGGTGGTGCGATAGGGTTGGAGTAGATTCTGGAGGGATGGGACATTTAGTGGATGGTTTACTAGTTTGTGGGCGAGTGAGAGTTTGTGGGCGAGTGAGAGTTGATACCACTGAAGGAGGTGAGGGAGTTCAAGCCAGCCCAGTTCAGCAAGTGAGAGACAGTGGTGACTACGGTAGGATGCCCCTGTGGCGAATTTGGCGATTTTGTTGTAGCAGGTCTCTAGCTTGTTTAGATCACATTGCCTTAGGTTGGTATATATTGGAGAGGCATAAAGTAGGGTGGAGATAAGGTGGGAATTTGCTATTGAAATCTTTGCTGCTTTGGTGAGAAATTGTTTATTTCTGTATAATGCTCCTAGTTTTTTGTGGACTTTTTTTATGGTCATGGATATGTGAATGTCAAATTTTAGTTTATTGTCTATTTCCACTCCTAGCAATTTGGTGTGTTCAGTTGGTTATATAGGGGTGTTGTCTTTTGCTGTGATGTTAAAGTGAGAGTTGTTTTGAGTATGTTTGGTGGGTTGGAAGATGAGTAGTTTAGTTTTTTTTGGGTTGAGTATTAACTGGGCATCGGATAACCATGTTTCAACAGAGGAAAAGGCTTCCTGTGTGACTTTTTGCAGTTTGGGTAGGGACTGGGCTGAGCAGATGATGGTCGAGTCATCTGCGTATTGGATGAGTGTGCCATGTTTGGTGGCAGAGGCTAGATTATTTGTGTAAAAAGAGAAGAGTAGGGGTCCAAGGATGGATCCTTGGGGAACCCCTATGGAGACAGGTAGTTGGGGAGATATGTCATTCTGCCATACAACGGATTGTTGGCGGTCAGACAGGTAACTCTGAAACCAGTTGGTGACTGATTGTGAGAAGGATAGGTTATTGAGGACAGAGATAAGTTGTTTGTGTGGGACCATGTCAAATGCTTTAGATAGGTCTAGGAAAAGTAGCAGAGGATAGCCATTGTTTTTATGCTGAAGGATAGTGTTAGTAAAGGAGAGTAAGGCAGTGGTGGTGCTATGGTTTGGTTGGAAACCATGCTGAGTACTGGAAAGGAGGTTGTTAGTAAGGAGGTAGTCTGAGACCTGAGAGTGTATGCATCTCTCTAGTATTTTGGAGAGTGGAGAGAGAATAGCTATGGGGCGGTAATTGGTTAGTTCTGCAGAGGGTCCGCCTTTGTGGAGGGGAATTATATGTGAGACTTTCCACAGTGTGGAAACGTAACTTTCTGACAGAGATCGGTTAATCAAGATGGATACTGGGTAGGCCAGAGCATCAGCTGCGATTTGTATGTATTCACTTGGGAGGTTGTCTGCTGCTAATTTGGTGGGTTTAAGTTTAGTTAAGAGTTTTTTTATGTTGGAGGTAGATACAGGAGAAAAAGAGAAGGCAATGGGGAGATTACTGGTTGAAGGTGTGGGTTGGAGGGGAGGGGGGTTGTGTTGTTTAGCTAGTGATAGTATGGTTTGGGTGAAGTGTGTGTTGAATGAGGTAGCAATATTTTCTGAGGAGTGAGGGATGTTAGCAGGAGGGGTACTGACTTTACCTGGGTGGAGGATGGAGTTTATGGAGGACCAGAATTGTTTGGGGCTGCGTTGTGAGGAGTCTAGGGCAGACTGGTAGTATTGGAATTTGTCCTGTTTTATTAGCTTTTTGACTCTATTGCGTAGTTCTAGGAATTTCTGTCTAGCTGAGAGGTTTTTGGTTTTGCGCCAGTGCTCCCAGGCTTTATCCCTGTTTTTCATTTCTGACTTAGTGGTTTTCTGTAGCCATGGGGAGGGTTGTGCTTTGGTTCTGGAAAATCTTATGGGGGCATGGTAATTAAGGATGTTCAGGAAGGCAGTATTAAAAAATTCAACTGCGTCATCTAGACTGAGGTACTTTAGAGCATGCCAGTTACATTCTTTGAGGGATGAGATGAATGTGAGTGGGTTAAAGTTTATTTTTTTACGTATTTGACGATAGATGACAGATTTAGCTTGGTATAGGTATTTTTTGAGTAGGAATGTTGGGGAGTGATCACTGAAGCTATCAGCCTGTTATATATGACTGGGGGCTCTTACTGACTAGTATCCAATCCAGGGTAGTGTGCTTGCTGGAGTTTTTATTTATCCTTGTTGGTGACTGGACTAGTTGGGTGAAGCCATGAAGGTGTACATGATGGGTTGGATTGTTGCCAGAACAAGATTGCCAGTCAATATTGAAATCACCTAAGATGATAGTTTCTTGGGGGAGATGGTGGGTAGACCAGCTGAGGAGGTTTTCTAGTGGAGGGATGTTTTGGCCAGGTGGGAAGTAGCATCCAATTATGTTGATGGTTTTGTTTTGGTTAATTTTGAGGTTGGTATATATTATTTCTTCATTGCCTATTTGTGGAACTGATGATTTTAAGATCTGGATGTTTAGATGCTGTTTAAATATTATAGCTACACCACCTCCTTTTTTGTTTAGCAGGTCTACTCTTAGTATGCCGTAATCTGTAGGGAGTATTTGCTCACTGGTAATGTGAGGTTTTAGCCAGGTTTCTATCAGGATGACTATATCTGGGGAGTACAAGTCTATGGTGGCATGGAGTTCATGGACTTTGTTGGATATACTTCTAATATTTAGGCTTAGTAGAAGGAAGTCACTTGGCTTTCTAGTGGCTGTAATACGGGAAAAGTTGTGGTTTCTAGTCTGATTATGAGGATTGGGGTTGGAGATGGTAGGGCCAGGGTTGGGGTGGATGTCTCCACTTAGGGCTGGTTTTGATATGCATGAGATTATTAGTTTTCTCAGTTTTTGAATGTGTTTGTTTATAAGGGAAACTTTATGATTGTGCTCTGTGGGTAATAGGTATGGTGGGAGGGTTACTATGTTAAGTTGTAGGGATGCTTTACGTTTGAGTAATTTAGTTGGTAGAATATGTGGGGGGTGCATAGGGATGGTTCTTGAGCTGGTGGGAGGGGAGCTGAGTATGGGTGAGACATGAGTGGTGGTGTGAGTAGTAGTACAGTGGTAGTGGTTGAGTGGGGGAATGATGGAGCTTTGGTAGGATGTAAGATATGCAAGGAGAGTGCATGCAGTGAGCAAAGGAAAGGTATGCTTGTACATGTTAGTTGAGGAGGTGTGATAGAGGGAAGATGGAGGAGGTAGTGTTGGGTTAACGCTGTGGTTGGCTATTGGAAAGATGGGAGGGGTTTGAGTGCAATAAAGGTGGGATCACTGGGGGCGGGAGGGAATAGGGAGCAGGGTGGGGAGCGAAGCAGGCAGAGACCCTGTTAGGTTCTTGTATGAGGGGCTGGAAACAATCACAAAGCAAGACAAGTATGTGTTAAGAAACAATCACAATTGACCAAGGACTGCTCTGAAACTGTAAGTCATTTCTTAATTTTTCAGGTGGAAAAACAGGATAACCTTGTATCAGTAGGCTACTGTGGTCATAGTTTAAATTAACAAACACACAGTATTGATCAGTTATGGATACTATTTGCTAACAGAAGGGAATCAGAGAAAGTGGAAGCTGTGTGTGTGTGTGTGTGTGCGTGTGTGTGTGCGTGTGTGTGTGCGTGTGTGTGTGTGTGTGTGTGTGTGTGTGTGTGTGTGTGTGTGTGTGTGTGTGTGTGTGTGTGTGTGTGTGGTGGGGGGCTGCTTACAGCCAAAGCAGAGTGCTCTCCAGGGGAAAATGAATATTGGCTCAAACAGGTAGACACATACTCAAAGTTAACTGTAGCTGTTTGCAGACAGTTCAGACCCGGACTGCGCTTTTCTTATAAGAATGTTAAAGGTGGTACCGCAGTTGAATACTCTCACACACTATTGTGTGTGAGATTGTGTGTCAATGTTTTCAGGTTAGGGTAGAGTAAGAGCTAGTGTATGCAATAGACCCAGTGTTGTGAGGGTGTGATATTGCATGTAATGTATGTAAAGGGAAGGTAATTGTGTGTGTGTGGGGGGTGTTTCCTGGTTAGGGTTAGACTAGGGACTAGGAAAGGGGATAGATGTGTATGTTGATGCTTGTGGTATGTGTCTGAGTGTCTCGTGTACTGGCAGTGTTAGTATTATGAAAAAGATTTTTATAAGGTAAAGTGCAGGGTTAGGGGTAGCACACATTAATAAGGTGGGCAGTGAGGGCTTCACCCAGAACCTTTCCGTAATATTTCCACCATTTTGACAATTTGGTTTAAATGCAGTGGGAGAGTTCTGGTCCTTGGACTGCAAAAGGAAACTGTTTCCTTTTGTGGTGTTTATTACATACACTGTAGGTTTTGATATGCTGGTTTTTCAGGCATCAATCAACTTATGTCTCATGCATTTGTATTTCAATGACCCACTGTATACTAATACACGCAGACACACACACACACACATATATATATACATATATATTTATATATATATATATATATATATATATATATATATATATATATATATATATATATATATATTTATATATACACACACACACACACACACACACAGAGGGGTAGATATAGATACATACACACAACTAATAAATTTCAAAATTTCTGCTTTGAAGGAAAAAGGAAGAAACAGCTGACAGAAAAGAGAAGTAGAAGCAAATGAGACAGGAGGAAAGAGAATCGTGTAGCTAAAACAAGTGGTTAGGAGACGGGGGAAAAGCGGATAAGAAAAGGAAGTCAGTGAATCAAATACAGGTTATAAACAGTACAGCAATCAAAATTAAAACAGGCTAAAAAGGAGTAAAAAGTATTTAGCCATTGTCTTTGAAGTACATGGATGTTCTTTAGGTTTACTAATCTGTGTTCCTACTTAAAGATCACGTGTAATTTTTTTTTTTTTTTTTTTTTTTTACCATTTGTGTTTGCTGTAATTATGTTCTTATCATGTATTGTGAGCTTTCTGGTTTGAAAATGAATATTTTTACTTTAGTTATTGCAGTGGAACTGTATTGAGTATAATACAACTGTGTTTATATTTGCTGTAGACTGAGCAGCTGTCCAGTTACTTCATGATTCTATGTCATATGACCTAGCCTTCTGATGTACTCATTAGCACAAAACAGTTTGACACTTCTAGTGAGTAGGTGTCTTCTTTAGTCTGTAGCAGATGCATAGATATTTTTGTGCCTAGTGCTATTTGCTGAAAAAATACAGAAAGGTCTTTTCCTCCTTTTAAGCTGTAGCAAGCAGCTCCTACATTTTATACCATACACACACACAAAGTGCTACAGCACTTCAGTTTTGACTGAAAATGCAGTACCACCATTTATCCACATCATTAGATATATACCACATTAACCACAGCTTCTCACCACTTATTCTAATACCTACCTCTAACCCCCTATCTCATTCCTTCTCCGATATCTGCCCACAACTATATAATCATTCAACCTGCATTATTCCTCCCTTCAAAATCATTTGTACCACTTTTTCTAAACCCCACACATCCATACATCCCAAACTGATTCTAAAATTAAAATATTGTACATTATACTGTATCTCAGAAATTAAACTGCATGCTGACATTCATCCTAACCCAGGTCCCTATAATAGCCTTCCCCCTCCTCAAACCTTATCATTCTCTTCCCACTCCCATACTCCCTCCCGTCCACAACCCCACTTCCCAAAATCTCCAACCCTGACCTCCTATTCACCAGTGTTAACCTCTGTAGTATAATTAACAAAGTTAGTGAATTCCAAGCCACCATAGTGAGCTACTCCCCTGACATAGTAGTAATAACAGAAACATGGTTGAAGCCACACATCAATGACACTGAGATCACCCCAAAAGGATATAACATTATCAGACTTGACAGAATTAACAAAAGGGGTCACGGTGTAGCTGTACTATTTAAGGACAACCTTAAAGTTGAGCAACTCCAATGGTCCCCTCCCAACTTACCTCATACTGAAACCCTAATCACACACCTGGAATTAAATCGAAACAAATCAATAATTATTATAACTTCCTATCTCTCTCCAGGTAACAGTCTACCCATCATTGAAAGTCTACTATCATGGGCTTCCATCAATTTTAATCAAGAAACTATTATTATTGGCGACTTCAGCCTTGACTGGTTGACCTGCCCTTCCAAAACTCCATCCAATTTTCTCAATCTCTATAACTTCTCACAGATAATAAATTGCCCAACTCATATTGACAAACACACAAGTAGACAGTCTACATTAGACTGGATACTAACCAACAAGACCAATGTAAGCTACTTAGCAGTTTTCTTGCCCGACTCTCTCAGTGACCATGCACCAATTTTTCTATATAGAAAACATGTACAGACCCAATACAACATCTCTTACAAATACACCCGTAATAAAAAATCTTCTCCCCTCCACTTTTAACCAGATTCTCCAAAACTGACTGGTCCCCACTAAAAAGCTTCCAATTAGACCTAGCAGTACAGTTTTTTTAATTCTACCTTTCTTAGCATACTTAACAACCTAGCTCCATTAAGAAAAATATGCTCAAAATCCAAACCTCTATCCTGGTTAACCAACGATACCAAACACTTAATTAAAAAAAGGGACAAAGCCTGGTCAGAGTACTATACCACCAAAAGTATAGCAGACTTTACTATCTTTTAACATCTAAGGAATCTTGTAAAAAACAAATCAAAACAGACAAGCAAGTGTACTTCCAAACCTGCCAACAAAAACACATAAACCCCAGAAAATTCTGGGAAAACACAAACTATCTCCTAAGCGCAGGCCACTCCCTTACCCCAACCCCAGAAACCAACAACAACACCGACCTCCATTGAAACTGAAATCAACTCCCACTTCATAAACTCCATAACCTCCCTTCTAGGTAATCTACCTATAACACCTCTGACCATCCCCACCTCCACACCTGGTAATCCAAACCCTTTCTGCTTCTCTCCCATTCAAACAAGTTTTATAAGATCTCTCCTATCTAAACTCAAACCCTGCTGTCTGGCTGCTGATCTACTCCCTAACAAATTTCTGAAAATAGCAGCCCCATCTATAGCTTACCCCATATCCATCTTGATCAATCATTCTATTTCTGAACACTATGTCCCAGTATTATGGAAAGCTTCCCACATCATCCTTCTCCACAAAGGTGGTGCTTCTAAAGACCTATCTAACTTCCGCCCCATAGCCATTCTTTCTACCCTGGCAAAAATCCTTGAAAAATGTATCCATAAACAACTGCCCAACCACTTGCTTTCCAAAAATCTCTTATCAAATTCACAACATGGTTTCATACCCAAACATAGTACTTCCACTGCTCTAATCTCATTTTCTAACACAATTCACTCACACCTAAATCAAGGCCAGGCAGTCTCTTCCATCTTTCCTGACATGTCTAAAGCCTTTGACACCAACAAACTCTCAACTTATGGGCTCAGCTCATCAACTCTGTCCTGGTTCCTTAGCTACCTCTCTAATAGACAGCAAGCAACCAAATGGCAAAATTCTCTTTCAGCCCTACTTCCCATCTCAGTGGGCATTCCCCAAGGTTCAATACTCAGCCCTCTCCTCTTCATTCTATTCACGAATGATCTTGGCTCTGCAACCTACTAAGCAGACATTGTTCAATACGCTGATGATGCCACCCTTATATGCTCTGCCCCCACACCCAAAGAACTTCAATTAAAAATGCAATCCTCCTTCCAGAGCATAGAAAAATATCTGTTAGAACATCAACTTATACTAAACCCTAATAAAACCAAATTAATAGTCTTCAAAAATAAAAAAGCCAAACCTTTCCAAGTCCCTCTGTCAATTCACTCCTCTAATGGAACCATCATCGAACCCACTACTGACACAAAACTATTAGGGGTCACTATAGGTAAGAATCTAACTTTCACCAAACATGTTTCCCTTACAATTAAAAAAGTACACATCAAACTGGGCACCTTAAACAGGGTCAGACCATATCTCACCCACAATTCCAGACTTGCCACTGTCCGTTCCCTCCTGCTATCATCCCTCCTCTATGGATCTTACAATCTCACTAACCTGCAAAAATCTGACCTAAACAACCTGGAAATTGTTAAAATAAGATTGCCAAATTTGCTACAAATGCCCCACACAGGAAACACCACTGTTCTGTCTTTTCCCAATTACAATGGCTCGAACTCCCAAATCTTCTATCTATCAACCAACTTACTATAATCCACAAATTAATAAATCAACCCACCAATTGTTCAGCTCTTTCCAAGTTGGTTCAACCCACTAGGAATAACAGGACCCTCAGATCCTCAAATAAACTACTACTAGAGGTATCCCTCTCACACAACTATTACAGGGACTGTCTATATTCCCATAAGATTTCCAAACTCTGGAACACTCTACCCCAACCCATTACTAACTATCCCCAATATCCTGAGTTTAAACAACAACTACTTAATATCTAACAAACCACTGACTCTGCTCCTGCCAGACTCCTAGCTAATTCCACTATTCACTTCTTTCCACCCTCCTTCAACCTTAAAGGGGTCTTCTCTTGCTGCTGCTTCTCTCTTACTGTCCTTTCTACTCCTCTCTTATTTTCACTCAATGTACCTCTTATCAGTCCCACTACTGTAATCTCCTAACCATGGCAAATTAGCTATTTCCGTATATATGCTACATGCCTAATTATGTTGTAAAACTATATTTTTTGACAATTTTATCGATTTATTTTTAACTTTGGATAAACTCTGTAGTTGAATTTACTACTTGCAATAATTTGCACATGTTGTATACTGTACTGTACTGTATGTCTGGAGCTTTTCTTCCCGGGTCTCCACTGAAAACGGGCTCCCAGCCCAGTCGGACACTTCCCGGTTAACAAATGTAATAAATAAATAAATAAATATTTATAAATGTCTGTATCCACTGAAGACTAATCTGAATCTGCTGATTATGCTCCTTATCACTTTGTGCCCAGGACAGCTGTTCTCATTGCTCACCTTAGCTAAACCTCTGGTTTGTAACACATTTCAATGCATAAATGCAACACAATTAGTAGGTCACTCAATCAGTCCATCAATCAATAAGTAAACAAATAAATGCAGAATAAGATTCCATTTAAAGTATGTAATGTTTGGCATATATTTTTTAACACTGGCATAACACTGTCTACCATGGGATACTCACTTATAGGAAGAAAATCAGGGGTATGTGAATCAAGTTTGATTTAGACATGTGAGGAAATAAGAAGTGTGCAGGAAATTAGGTCCAAGGTAGGCAAAATTGATAAATTCTTAGGACTCTTGGAGAGCCTGGTGACAGACGTGAAAGAACAATACATTTTCAATGTCAAATAAATAAAATAAAAATACTGGAACAGACATGAGGAGGTACAGTGAGTAGAAAACAAGAAATCATTATCCTTTATTGTCAGATGGTAAGACCCAATCTATCATGTCAAGGTTTATAGGGTCATAGCAGGTTACTAGGCTAACAGCCCAAGGGCCCTTACAAGCCTAGCCATATCTATTCTGAAATGCCCTAATTGTCAATATTTATGTGAGCAAAGTTCACAGAGCTATGAGTCTCTATTATTGTAATTAATACTGACTGCCTATGTCATGAGGGACATGAATGCTACCCCAGGAGTGAATTTGCAATTACACCTCCATTGATCTAGGCTGCATCTGAAGATGGTCAGGGAGGGGCTCTGCTTCATGTGAATAGGAAGCTTGTTCCATGGAAGGGGTAATCTCAGGAAGATGCATCGATCCTCCAGCACGATTTGCTCAAGTCAGAGGCTAGGTTTAGATCCCTGGAGCGAATGACCCTTGTACAGTTTGATTTACAAATGTGTAGCAATTCCATCAAGACTGAGTCAGAGACTGCCCAATAAGCCAGGCAAGGGTCAACCCTTAGCAGCATGTATGCGACAGAACACAGTGACAGGGCTTTCAGTCTTTCCGCATAGGACTTGTTTTATGCACCCTGCATTTTCTTGGTGAGAAACCTCTGTGGTCTCTCCAGTTGCTGTATGTGTCTGGTGAGATACATGCAAAATGCAACATTGTAATCAACTATTGGTCTGATGACAGCCAAGTATAATGGAATTATAACATCCTTATATCTAGAGGCCATGCCTTTACTTATGAGATGTGCCACATAAAGGATTTCTTCACCATTTTGGATATGTGGTGGTCAAAGTTCGGATTGCTATCAATCTGAGTACTCAGCTCATGTACCATTGGGTCTACTATTGGGGGATCTATCTATATTGTAATTAACAGGGATGTTAGTTTTCCTGAAGGGAATAAATAATGCATTTTTTTCACATTTAGCTTCAATTCGAGGCTTTGGCTCCAATCATTTATCTCTGTTAATCCCTTCTGCAGTATATTGACATGGGACTTAATGATTGCTCCCAGTTTGCAATCACCAGCAAACTTGGTCAGCCGCAGGTCATCCACATGTGCCTGGACTTCTGAAAAATAAATTCCGAATAGTAAAGTGCCCAGCACAGAAACCTGTGGTAAGCCACTGGTGACTGGCCTTTTGCTAGAGGTACATTCACCCACTGTGACAGGATGTGTCCTGTCGGTGAGCCACATAGCTACTCATCTGGTGACATAGGGGTTAATTCCTAATTGAGAGAGTTTCCCTATAATAATTGAGTGGGGGATTGCATCAAATGCCTTGGCTAGGTCATGGTAGGTGACCTTGTCCAGGGCCTTGGTGACTTTCTTGAAGATGTCAGGTTTAATAGACATAATCTACCTTAATGATTCCAAACTGGGTTGGGTTGAGAGTTTGTTGATTACCTATATCCTTGCTGATAAGGTCCATAATGATTCTTTCCATAGCCTTGAAGATGAGGCTAGTCAAGCTTATGGGTCTATAATTCCCAGGATCAGTTGATGGCCCCCCTTTGTGCAGTTGCCTGACTTGCTTTTGAAGAAAGACAGTGTGTTGCATCACTTAATTTGGAGTGGAAGTTTGTTCCAGAGAAGGCATAAGCACTGTGTAACAAAATCTGTCTCTCCACCATGTTTTTTTATTTGCTAAAGCTGCAAAGCCAACCCACAACCTTATTAATACATGATAACCCTAACTCTGCCTCTGTACTTTACCTTAGAAAACCCTTTCTGTAATACCGTCACTATCCACAGAAATGTGGCCTGAATGGGGTAATGGGGGTTTTCTGTAAGATCACAAAAGGAAAGTGTTTTCTTTTTGTGATCTTTTTGTATTTCAGTATATTTGGTTTAAAGTAACTGTGTGTTTCAGTATGAATTCATCTTCAAGGATGACTCACTGTGTTTTATTTTGATCAATTACTCTAAATTTGTGTGTGTATATATATATATATATATATATATATATATATATAAAATACATACAAAGCCAGATCCAGCACTAGGCAACCTAGGCAGTTGCTTAGGGCCTGATAGCAAGGAGAAGACTGACACAACTTTCACTTTTTCAGTAAAAGAAATTATGTCTTAAGAATGCCCTTTGCATGTCCACACAACTACTGTTGAAGCTTCTGTTCCACGTCCGTGTGCAGAATTTAAACACACGACTGCTCCTCCATTCATGTGATAAAGTACGAGCACAAACTGACTGTTTTAAGTTTCAGTGCTTTTCAAGGAATTGTGAACTTCAGTGCATTTTCAGGGAATTGTTAGCTTCAGTGTATTTTCAAGGAATTGTGTGCCTCAAGGGAAAAGAAGTTTACTGCTGCTCATGCTAAGTCAATATGCAACTGTTTTGTTTAGCAAATGGTTGTCACTGTTTGCTCTAGAGAATTTGAAGTAGTGCTAGTAACATAACAGGTAGCATACTTGCTTTTGATGCAGAAGGCTGTGAGTTCTACTGCCACAATATGTAGATGGATTGTTAATACTGTGTTGTACTTTGGAGGGGGGGTTGCTGCAGTCCTGAGCGTGTTCTCCTTTGGATGAGATGTCTTGTAACTATGAACCTGTTATCAGTTTGTCATCCATTCCCTATTGCAATATTATGAGTTTACTGATTTTTTTTAATGTAGCACTGGCAATTTATTCTTTATTGGCAGCAGGCAGTGAATTTGTAGATGGAACAGTGAAATATAAAGTTATTTGCTAGTAGCAATGTCTTCATTAGTTATATTCTCTTTAATGTGCAATTATCTGGATGACTTTTACTTCTGCAGATATTGTGCGTATTGACTGATATTAGTGGATTGCGATGACATAAGTTTCAATGGCCTTTCATGATTGAAATGTTCTGAAATGGGCTATTTTGTCATTACTGGTTCTAATATTTTGTTCATTACTTACTGGAAAAATGCACAAAAGTAAAAAATTCAAAACATGCTCTAACAAGTAGTGTTGTGTTATTTGTTTGTGTCTTTTGGCTTTTCCCGGTTAGGGGTCGCCACATTGGAACTCCGGTCCGCTAATGATTGACAGTAGATTTTTACGTGCTGGCTTGCCGGGCCTAACGCACAATCTTCAACGAATTATATACAGTATTAATTTAATACAATCAGAAAAGTGAATCAAGGAACACATGCATGTATGCATGGTCCTATAAATGTGTGCAATGGGCCTATGGTTTGAAAATAGCCTAAAGGTAAACTTATTCCACCACTGGCCATATGCATTTTCTTTGAATGTGGGTTTCAGTGCTGTTTTGATGAATGTGAATTTCAAGGGCAAAGAGGATTACTGCTAATGCTACGTCTGTTTTCATTTTTTAGTGTGATATTAAAAAGTTCACAGCAAAAGATTGAACACCTTCTGAGTGCCATGCTTATTGGTGGAAATAAAATGTACTGTAAAATAGCCTGGACAACCAAAATCTGGTTATTTCTGTAAGGTTTTTTATAATTTGCTTTATACCTGTTCTAAGTGACTATCTAGTATTTGTGAGTGATTGGGGCATACGAATAAATCTTGTAAGCAGATATGTATGGAATGTAAAGTTGAAGGTCATTTATGGATGGATTGTCCTGGAAAAATGATGTGATATGATCTGATACTAAACATATCCCAGAGCTAACTGAAAATACAGTTTTCAGCACTGCAGATTTTTCAGTAGTTCATTACGATACTATTAAGTTGCAGAATGTAAATATGTGTTCAGAAATCAGGCTGTTGCTGTATGTGTTAATTGCTAAGATGTGCTGTCTGTGGATGATGATGATGATGAGGAGGAAGATGTTGCTGATAATGTGGATAATTATGATGTACTGAAGGCAACTCATTCCATGGGTGCCCATGTTAATCAAAGAAAACAAAAAGTGAAGTTTAAAAATGTAAAGCTGCAACCTCTTTTAAACAGGGTAAAGGCTAACTTTACTGTTGTGTCACTCAATGTAAATAGTTTACTGAATGAAGTTAAACATTTAATTATACATTGCCGGAGTAATGTGGTCTTTTGTGACTGAAATATGCACTGGTTATGCAATTTTGATTACAAATTGTGTGTTTAGCATTCTTGATGTGATGTTTGGGAGGGTTGGAAGAATTCTGTCTTTGGATTTACTTCAGACTATTTATTATATATATTCTTATCATTCCTAGTGAAAGAAAGATTTTTGTTCTGTTTTAAAGCTCTTTTAGTGGTTAATATGGATATTGTTGTCAGAGATTTTAACTATAATTTCCAACAACAAAAATATAGTTGTTCTACTGATGTTCAGGCTATACTTCATTTCATATAGATATTGGACATCTTTATGGATGGATTGGATCAGCCCACCACTGCTTCTCTCTACATCAACTAAACTGGTTCGAATGTCCGCACTACCTCACTTATCTAGAATTAACTACTGCACATAAAATTACACACAAACCAGCAATTTGCCCTTCTCTCTACTCCTTACTGACTATGTATCACCCTAACAGACCTCGTAGATCTGAAAACAAACTGTTGCTGAAAGTTGAAAAACCAAACCTTTTAGCTAGTCAAATGCTGTACTCTTTTATTGTCTCAGAACTATGAAATATCCTCCCACCTTCAGCCAGAATGATCAGTAATCCTGTTCTCTTTAAGAAATCCCTCAGAAAACATCTCTCTTCTCTCTAGCACCGTACATGTGCCAAAATAAAACCTCAAAAAAACTGACTACTTCCACTATAACCCTTACATTATCTCATTACTAGTTTAACTTTTCCATTCTCTTAAGTACCATAACTACCTGCAAGAGCTCTCACTCTGTCTTGGTAAATTTTAGCTGCTCATGCCTACACATCTTCAATAATTGACTCTCTGCAGCAAACACGGATCCTGGTTCCACAACGAATCGGCCAGTAGCACAAGTAAGAGTACGTAAAATTGTTTAATTTAAGTGTACGAAAAATAAAATCCACTTTTCGTCAGGAATAATCTCCCAACTTCCTCAGAAAAAACATGGGCATAATGACAACGCGTATCTTATATAGTTAATTAACATAGCACATGATGCACAAGTTAATTAGTCCATAGACTTAAAGTTATACTAACATGAACCCTAAACGGTACAATGAACAGTGAATATTAAAATGCAAATATACAAACAAATAAATCCCAGCTTCATACTTGAACTATAATAAAAAAAAATTTAAAAATGATTAACAACTATTCTTAACATTTTTCTATACATTTTATTAGATACTAATTCATAAACTGGCAGTATAAGTAAACCTTCTAACAACTTACCAACAATTATTTTGTGTGTACTACAGAAATCTATATGAAATCTATAAAACACATATGCATGTATATATATATATATATATATATATATATATATATATGAAAAGATATATATGTGGAAAGAAATATATATACATATTTGTGAAAAAATATATAAATATAAAAATAAATATATAAATATATAATAGTGAATATAGTTATAAGTAACTATATAACTATATTATTTAATTATTTATTTATTTATTTATTTATTTATTTATTTAATTCAGCTCATATCAAATCGCTGCTCAAATGGTAATTATTACAAATGATAAACCCTACAAGGAAAAAATATATATGTATAACCAGCAATTATTAAGTGAAAGTATAAACTCCCCTTTCTAATGACACAACTAATATTAGCATACTCTGGTACTCTTTAAAATAATGCCAGAAGGTTATTCCCTGATGTACAAAACATCTATTCTCACTCCTTTTCTTATCTATTTAAATTTTTCAGTCTAAGAATACACATAATCAAACACATTTCGTTAAGACCAGGGTATTGACAGGCATTCACTCTAAGTTGCCAAAGTAGTTCTATTCTTTCTAATTTTAGTGACTCAGGACTACCTCTTCCATCACTGAACAATTGATCAAGAACTCTAAATTTAAATTCATGCCCCTCAAACGCACTTACATGTCTAGCAAGTGCATTTTCCATTTTCTTCTTACTTATACAGTATGTATGTTCATAGATCCTCTCGCCCAGCTTCCTATCAGTTTTACCTATATAGAAAGCTGGGCATGTTGTACATTTCGCCAGGTAAACAACTTGCTTACTATTGCAAGTGCATTTGAGGGGCATGAATTTAAATTTAGAGTTCTTGATCAATTGTTCAATGATGGAAGAGGTGGTCCTGAGTCACTAAAATTAGAAAGAATAGAACTACTTTGGCAACTTAGAGTGCGCGCCTGTCAATACCCTGGTCTTAACGAAATGTGTTCGATTATGTGTATTCTTAGACTGAAAAATTTAAATAGATAAGAAAAGGAGTGAGAATAGATGTTTTGTACATCAGGGAATAACCTTCTGGCATTATTTTAAAGTGTACCAGAGTATGCTAATATTAGCTGTGTCATTAGAAAGGGGAGTTTATACTTTCACTTAATAATTGCTGGTTATACATATATATTTTTTCCTTGTAGGGTTTATCATTTGTAATAATTACCATTTGAGCAGCGATTTGATATGAGCTGAATTAAATAAATAAATAAATAAATAAATAAATAAATAAATAATATAGTTATATAGTTACATATAACTATATTCACTATTATATATTTATATATTTATTTTTATATTTATATATTTTTTCACAAATATGTATATATATATCTTTCCACATATATATATCTTTTTATATATATATATATATATATATATATATATATATATATATATATATATACATGCATATGTGTTTTATAGATTTCATATAGATTTCTATAGTACACACGAAATAATTGTTGGTAAGTTGTTAGAAGGTTTACTTATACTGTCAGTTTATGAATTAGTATCTAATAAAATGTATAGAAAAATGTTAAGAATAGTTGTTAATAATTTTTAAAAAAATTTTTATTATAGTTCAAGTATGAAGCTAGGATTAATTTGTTTGTATATTTGCATTTTAATTTTCACTGTTCAATGTACCGTTTAGGGTTCATGTTAGTATAACTTTAAGTCTACGGACTAATTAACTTGTGCATCATATGCTGTGTTAATTAACTACATAAGATACGCGTTGTCATTATGCCCATGTTTTTTCTGAGGAAGTTGGGAGATTATTCCTGACGAAAAGTCGATTTTATTTTTCGTACACTTAAATTAAACAATTTTACGTACTCTTACTTGTGCTACTGGCCGATTCGTTGTGGAAGCAGGATCCGTGTTTGTTGCAGAGAGTCAGTTTATTTTCATTAGCTTGTTTTAGTGTTTTTAAATCTTCAATAATTAACAACCAAAACCGTCACTCTATCTGACAAACTCCATCATCAATGTTAACAATTTTACAAAATGTAGATGTATGTAAATGATTTCTACTGCTGAGTTCATACTATTTCCATGCATTGTGACTGTATATACTGTGTTTTGTGTGTTATTTCTTGTCTGTATTGGTAATGTTAAAGGAGCTTTTCTCCCTGGGCCTCCACTGAAAATCTGCTCACCTAAGCCCAGTGGACCTTCCCAGTAAACAAATGCAATAAATAAAAATAATAAAGAAAAATTGTGAGACGGTATTGTTTTCTTTAGCAAATGTCTACCAGTGTTTGTGCTCTAAAATTTGAAATAAAAGTTTTAAATTAAATCCAAATATCAGCAATTAGTGTAGAAGTAAAGAAAAAAATTTTATACACACTGACAGGTTTGAACAGTGTTTATGGTAAATAGGAAAAGGCCAAGTAATGGGACACTGGAATCACTGCCAGGGGTGGGGGTGGGCTCCAATTCATTACCCTGCCTAGGGCCAATTTGACCATGAGCCAGCTCTGAATACACACACACACACACACACACACGCACGCACGCACGCACACACGCACACACACACACACACACACACACACACACACACACACACACACATACACACGCAAATACATATACACATTTTACACACACATTTCATTTCTATGGATTTCTACACAGGTATGTTTATATATTCATATATATATATATATATATATATATATATATATATATATATATATATATATATAAAATACATACACACACACACACATATGTATATATAGATATATATATATATATATATATATATATATATATATATATATATATATATAGATATATATATATATATATATATCAACATACACCGAGGAAAGGAAATTAACTTCTTTCCACTGTAGTGCAATCTTGGAGTTGGTATATTTAATTTATGGGGGTGTGAGGTGCAGGGGGGCTTGCCCCCCTTGCAAAAATGTAGTAGAAAATGTATCTGTTAGTTAGGTGTTGTTATAGGCGCAGGAGGGTTTATTTACATGTGCAATGTAATTTTCAGTGTTATGAAGTTTCAGTGTTTTGGGTTTTCAGTGTTTTGAATTTTGAAGTGGACCAATATATATATATATATATATATATATATATATATATATATATATATATATATATATATATATATATATATATACACACACACATACATACACACATGAGTATACTATCTATAGCTGGAAAAACAAAATAGTGAACCTAAACTGATTGATCTAAAATAATCAAGTCAAAATATAGGGGGAAATAAACAAATATAATTTAAGCTCCTGCTAGCACTGAGATCACACAACAGTAGGGGAAAGCAAATAACAATCCCCCTTGTACTGCAAAATCCCAATAAATAATGTCAGCATTTCATTATCCTAATACTATTTGATTGCTTACACTGATATTACAACTGTTAATAAGTCTGAAAGTTCAACTAAAAAGCTATTTTATTGATAAGAGAAGAGCTGTCCGAAACCTGATTTTAATGCACGACCATATCGCTGAAACATTGCTCAAGGTAAGTATCCAGTTGTCCAACATGGGGAAATCTGCCCTTTTCCTCACTGTAGTGTGATCTTGGAGTGGATATATTTATTTAGGGGGTTTGGGGGGGGGGTGCAGCCTCCCCCCCCCACCTGGGTGGGTTGGAGATAGTCCACTGTGTTTCTTCATGAAATGTTGGTCAACTGGATATTTACCCTGAGAAAAGTTTTGGCAATAAAGTCATTTATTAAAATCAGGTGTTGGACATCTCGCCTCAGTGATTTAGTTTTCGGGTGAGTGGACTTTATATATATATATATATATGTATATATATGTGTATATATATATATATATATATATATATATATATATATATATATATATATATTTATATATATTGGAACACTGAATTTCTGTTGAATATCATTTTGGTCAATAGCTGTTTACTCAACAAAATTTAGTTAATCAAGCAGAATGTTAACAGGTGTGCAAGATCGCACAGTTCTCAGGGATGTGGAATATGCCCTTTCTCCAATGTTGTGTATATATATATATATATATATATATATATATATATATATATATATATATATCTACATATATATATATATATATATATATACATATATATATATATATATATATATGTTCATAGGTTCATAGATGTGTACTAGGCTAATGGCCCTGGAGCCTTTGCAAGCCTAGCCCATAGGATTACCCTGGCATTGTGCCACCCGACCTTAGTTCCCAGTGCCTCTGTCAAGTAGAGCCACTGGAGTGATCCCTGGGGTGAATTTTCTATTTCCCATCCACTCATCAAGATGTTTCTTAAAGAGGGCCAGTGAGGTGCTCCACTTGACATGTATGGGAAGTCTATTCCATAGCATGGTCAGTCTCTGGGTTATGAACCTGTCCCTCCAGCTTGCTTTGTCAATTGTGGTAATGAGGTTCAGGTCTCTGGAGTCTGTAGTGTGGATGGATTGGGATTTCTTTAGATGTAGAATTTCTAATAGAGCTGGGTCAGACCTGGCTTTGTAAGTCAAGCAGAGATCACCTCTAAGTAGGCAATATGAGACAGAGAATAGTTGGAGTTTTTTGAGTATGTCCATATAGGACAAGTATTTAAGGCCTAGGGTCCTCTTTGTGAGGTACTTTTGTGGCCTCTCCAGTTGTTGCAGGTGTCTAGTGAAGTACATGCCAAATGGGGCATTGTACTTGATAACTGGCCTAATGAGGGAAGAGTAGAGGGAGATAATGACCTCTTTCTTCCTGGATGAAACCCTTAGTAATGAAATGTGCCATACAGAAGGACTTTCTGACCACAGTAGCAATGTGGTACTCAAAAGAGAGATTGATGTCAACCTGTGTTCCCAGATCTCTTATGACGCCTTCTGTGTTCAGTGGACTACCATCGATGTGGTAATTCATGGAAACTGGGCTTTTCCCAAAGGGGATGATGACACATTTTTTGGCATTGAGTTTAAGGCCATGGTTCTGACACCAGTCGTTGGTCTCAGTCAGGCCTTTCTGTAGGATGTCAACATCACTTGGGGAGTTAACTATGGCTACCATCTTGCAATCATCTGCGAACTTTGTCAGCCAGAGTTCATTCGTGTTGACCTGGACTTCAGAACTTCAGAGAAGTAGATACCAAACAGGAGAGGACCCAGGACCGAACCCTGTGAGACTCCATTTGTGACTAGTCGGCAGTCTGACTTGGAGTCGGTTACTTTCACACTGTGGATATATATAAATACATACATATATATATATATATATATATATATATATATATATATATATATATATATATATATATATATATATATATATATATATATATATATATATATATATATATATACACACACATACACACATATAATTTGTGCCTTCTTGCAAGAAAATTGTTTTTTAGTTTTAGGTTAGATTTTTAAATGTGTCAAGGGTGTTGCTCAGCACCTGTAATACAATTTAGACATTTGCAATTTTGATGCTTTCTGGTCAGCACTGACATTTGGGTCATTCACTATATTCAGTAGACACACACACACGCACACACACATGTATATATATATATATATATATATATATATATATATATATATATATATATATATATATATATATATATATTAGTAGTACTCTACTGCCTCTAACTCATAACACAATTTTTCTCGTTTGCTGCACACAGGTTTTTTTTTTCTTTGTTGCTGTTATCCCCTAGTAATATCATAGGTTACAGATAAAGAACCTGGAAGTATCTAATTTTTAAACATGGCCTCCAGAAACTATAATGTTGTCAGACATATAGTTAGTAGGTTATAAGGAACATCTACTATAGAATCAGGAGTAGACTCTCTATTTCTTCCTTTTTATACTCATTGCAGGTGACCTAGAAGGAAGTCTTCCTGAAAATTTTGAAAAAAAATACATTGCTCTGAGCATTGCTTTCATCTCTTTCAGACTGATATCAAGGGATCATTCCTGTTGGGCCTTCTTATACTACCCTGAGAGATTGTGGAAGTGGACTCCTATAGCACTGTCCAAATAATCTGTTATCAACCGCTGAGTTACTGTCACAGGAAGTACAGGCACCTCTTTGTATAGGTTGATTGGGTCTGTCCACCAAATAGCGTCATTCTTTATTGAATGGCATCAGACTAATCAGCATGTTTCAGGGAAATCTGATGACTGGTTCTAGACAGTCCTGAACACACACTAAGATCTTCCTGTTTGGAAGCCTTGATAAGGAACTAGGAGAATTCAAGTAGACATGTACTTCAAGGCCTTTTAACTGCTACCTTGCTGTGATAGCCTGCTGCTGAAAGAAATATGTTATTACATTATACATTTATTCCTATTCCTCAAAAGGAAAAATTATTTTCACTTGGATAAAGTCAAAGATAGCTGCTAGCATTTAAATTGAAACCTGCGTGCTGAGAGACAGCCTTTCAAGACTATCTGCAAATATATAGAGCTGAGTATATTTTTCTGTATTATTTTGTATTATAGAGCTAAATTGTTGCTTGGATATCTGTTGTCTTACTGTTCTGCAAATATACAGAGATCAGTATATATTTTTTTGGTTTTATAATTTGCACTGTGATTCCTCACATCTCTGTTGAAACTGTCTTCCCCACCCCCCCTCATTTTCTGCCTTGTCTTCAGCTGATATAACTGGTATTTATAGCTTGTGTGTTGCTTAACTCAAGGTTCCCTTAATTTGACCTGTTAATAACAGCCTGCATTTAAATTGAAACCTGTGTGCTGAGAGACAGCCTTACAAGACTATCTGCAAATATATAGAGCTGAGTATAATTTTCTGTATTATTCTGTATTATAGAACTAAATTGTTGCTTAGATATCTGTTGTCTTTGTGTTCTGCAAATATACAGAGATCAGTATATTTTTTTGGTTTTATAATTTGCACTGTGATTCCTCACATCTCTGTTGTAACTGTCTTTCCCACCCCCCTCTCTGTTCTTGGTTGTAGTTTAAATTTGGTGGCTTTTGCAGTGCCCACCCCACTGCCGATTTGATCTAGGACACTCCCCCAGTCCCATCTCTTTACCGCATTCTACCTAATAAACCCTTTCTGCACTTGCTTTTAGTCCTTTTTAATTTAATTACATTTTTTTCAAACGGTGTGTGGACTAATATTGCTACATACTCAAGTATACCAGCTTGTACTGCATGTGAATTGTTTTTACTACTGTTTTTGCTACTTTTCTGAAAAAAAAAATTGTAAGCCTGTTTCCTACCTTTCCTGTAATTAGTGTTCCAGATACAGATTTGCTGTATCCAGGACTGTTTGTAAGCTTCTGAGCCCCCCAAGCCTTACTGTGTTGGATCACAGCTTATCAGTGGGAGTGGTAAGCATTAGGTAACCTGTCTACCACATAAGGAGTGGTTCTGGCCCAGAATTTGTAGTTATTGGCCATTTGGGCGGTCTTCCATCTCTCTCAACTTTCTGATTTAAAGGCCTGCATTTGCACTTGTTTCTGTCCTGTAACTCCTGGGCCCATCTCATTTGCTCACTCAAAAAAAAATATATATCTGCTTTTACTGTATTTGTGTTTCTTCCTACTTTATTTTGCTTTTGCGTCATCTTAAAAGTACTCAATTGTATTTATTACTGCTTGGTGTAACTCATTCTAAGTCTTTTGGATTAAGCACTTGGGCTTCAGACCAGTTGTTTTACATTAAGAAGGTTTGTGGTCTGCACTGTAGTGGCAGAACAGGTAGCTTACATCCTTCTAAGTTGGGAACTGCTGATTGAGGGCTCAGTGTCTGTTATTCTAAAAGTATATTAGTTCTGGTTTAAGAACTTGGGCTTCAGGCCAGTTATTTTACATTAAGAAGGTTCGTGGTCTGCACTCTTGTGGGAGGAGAGGCTGGACTCTGCCCTTCTGAGCTGGGAATTTCTGGTTAAAGGCTTATAGTGCCTGCATATTTGAACTGTTTCTTACTGAAATTGGTACACCTTGTTTACTGTAGCATAGACAAGATCCAGGCCTGCTGAATCTAGCTTTGTTTGTATGCTTGTTATTTCCCTGAAACGCTAATTCCACCTAAAATGCGGCTTTTCAGTGCTTCTGTGGATCCATAGTGATATCTGCATTGTTTACTGTACTTATTTCCTTGTTTCACTTGAAAGAAAGTTACTGTTTGTCGTTTTTGCATTTAAGTTACCTGTAACACAATGCATTTAAGTTACCTGGCACTTGCTCACTAAAGCAATTATATAAGTCAGCACTAAAAAATTAAAAGCACTACACCCTCACAAACTCCCCTTGAGTACTTTGCTCCCCACTGGCCCTTTTTTTCAATTATAAAGGAATTCCCAATACTATTCTAGCATGTCCAAAGGTCAGTTGTCAATCTTCTCTCCGGTCCAGCTGGTGAATCTGGGAATCTTGAGGCAACGTTACAACTGCCTCATGTACACAGACAACCCTCTCCTCCTCCCAACAAATTCCAATACATGTGAGAGATGCAGCCATATAGCCAAACTGGAGGCTAAGCTCTCTCAACTCAGTACTGGTGTAACCAGTCAGGAGGAGAACGAAACCACACTCACTACAATTCCAGTCTCACATAGACCTACCACGACAGCAAACCAAACACATAAACACACAAAAACATACTCGAAGGCTCTAAATAAAAATCTGCCTAAGCAGCAGAGACCACCAAAGCAGACACTCAAGCAACTGCTACCCCAAAACAAAGCACATGCAACACATAGCTCACAAAGCCAGTGTGCCGAACAGTCACAGCCTTTAAGGCTAAACAACACACCTGATACACTTGTAATAGGTGACTCTATCGTCAGGCACACTGACGTCCCACTCACCAGGCTGAACAAGGAGAAGGTTACGGTGAGCTGCCTGTCAGCCGCTAGGATCCGCCACATAACACAAGCACTCAGGTCACTCCAAGGCAAGTACAAACATGACTCAATCATTGTCCATGCTGGTGTGAATGACCTGAGATGTACCTCCCTGGACTACATGAAAAGAGACATAGAGGAGCTCTCTGAGCATGTAGCCCAGGCCGGTATGACCCTGACCTTGAGTAGCATCTTACCCTCACCAAGAATGATGCCACAATATGAAGACAAGATGATCAATTTTAACAATTGGCTTAAGTATTGGTGTCATTCAAAGGGGATCCAATGTCTGTCAGCCTGGGATGACATGCTCAACAAGCCATGATGCTTCACTAGGGACGACTTGCACCTGTCACCCCTGGGCTTTCGGATATTGGCAAAGGCTCTTGCTACCCCCATAGTGCCTTTTTTAGGCAAGGCTCAAAAGACAAACCCACCTCCATAGGTATCACAAGAGATAAGAAACTAAGAGTAATGCTACTCAATGCCAGAAGTCTAAACCTCAAGATGCACGCATTCAAAACTCTCCTTAGCATGGCGAACATCGATATCTGTGCAGTAACAGAAACCTGGTTCAAGGCTCCTGAGAGCACCCCAGCACTACCAGGTTATAACTCATACCATGCTTTTCATCCCCAAAACTTGGACCAAACCACAAAAGGAGGGGGAGTATCACTATCTGTCAAAGATACCCACACCTCCAGGTTGGTGGCACAGCACGAAGCATCAGAGACTATCCATGTGCAACTAACAGTGGGTAAAACTGCCTTCCAGTTTATAGCCTGCTACAGACCACCCTCCCAAACCCAGGAACCCCACTCGGCCTTCCTGAGAACACTGGAAAATATGAAGGTCTCTCCAAACACCATTATATTGGGCGACTTCAACTACCCAAACAGACTGGGAGCATTACTCTAGCTCCAACACTCTAGCCCAAAGGTTCCTAGAATTTATAAACTCAAATGCTATGCAACAACTTGTTACCACTCCCACAAGAGGGGAAAACATACTGGACCTGATCATCACCAACATGGGGACTCTATGCTCCAGACCAGAAGTGTATCCCTCACTGGTAAGATCAGACCATAAACTAATCTCACTGGATATTCACATCCCAACCCCACCCCCTGCCCAGAAAACCACAGTGAAAAGCTTCTCTAAAGCAAATTTCACACTCCTCAAAACCAAGGTGGAATCCTTCAAAGCCCCCGGGCCTGTGGAAAATACGGCCCAGACCGCAGAATTCTTTATAAACGCATTCTATGAACACCTTCAGGAATGCATGGATCATGCAATCCCAAATAAAACCAAGACCCAATCCTCCAAAGGCAGACGTCCTGTCTGGTGGACGGCAGCCATAAACAAACTATACAATAGAAAGAGGAAGCTACTACATGATAGAGCAAAATCCCAAAAAGGAAAGGCATCTCTGATCAGTATTAGCAAAAAACTACGGGCACTCATAAAATCGTCTAAGGTCAGCTTCGAGAGAAAAATTGCACAGGACACTAAGGATAATCACAAGGCTTTCTTTAGTTGTGTTAGGAACCTGGGTGGGAATTCCCAGATATGCTCAGAATTAGTCCAAAATGACAAAAAATACACCAAACCCAAAGACATTGCCAACATCCTAGCTGACAGGTTCAGCGCAAACCCCCCCCCCCCCCACCAAAAGGGCAAATATCTATCCCAGCAGAGTGCTGCCCCGACATCTCAGATGCTCAGGTAAGAGCAGCCCTCTCCAAAGCAAAAAACACAGCATCAATGGGACCAGATGGTGTCCCGGGCTGAGTCCTACATGAACTCCAAGAAGAGCTAAACCCAAACATAAAACTACTGTTCAATCTCAGCCTTACTACAGGATATGTACCCAAAGAGTGGCGTACAGCAACAGTGGTCCCTCTCCACAAAGGTGTTGCCTCAACGGATCCTGGAAACTATCGCCCCATAAGCCTGACTAGCTTGGTCTGCAAAGCTATGAAAAGGATCATCATGGACCTCATAAATAAAGATATTGGGGACCTACAGACACTGGATCCTACCCAGTTCGACTTTGTTAAGGGCAGATCCTGCCTCTTAAACCTGGTTGATTTCTTTGAAACAGTCACCAAGGCCATTGACCAGTGCACACAGCCTACCTGGACCTCGCAAAAGCCTTCGATACAATACCCCACTCGGGCATTATAGATAAGCTCACCAGCTTAAATATAAACCCCTATATCACTAGATGGTTTGCAAACTGGCTCAAGGACAGAACCCACATGGTTAGAATTGCTGGAGCCATGTCAGACTTCAAACCAGTTACAAGTGGCGTCCCACAAGGCTCAGTCCTGGGACCTCTCTTGTTCGGTATATATTTCGCTGAGGTACAGGCCAACACGGAAGGACTGTGGCTGACCAAGTTCACAGATGACTGCAAACTGGGTGCCATAATCGACTCACCAGCCGACACAAGCATCCTCCAAAAGGGCCTCACAGAAACAGACAACTGGTGCCAGAGCCATGGCCTCAAGCTAAACGCCAAAAAGTGTATAGTCATCCCCTTTGGCAAAAACAAAGTGCCCACAAATTACCACATAGGTGGTAATCCATTAAGTACAGAAGAAGTATTTAGGGACCTGGGGACCCAAGCTGATAGCAATCTCTCATTTGACAACCACGTGGCCAAAGTGGTTAGAAAAACATTTTATATAGCCCACCTAACCATGAAGGGATTCACATCTAGATCAGGGGAGGTCATCGTGCCTCTTTACTCATCCCTCATCAGGCCCATAACTGAGTACAATGCCCCTTTTGGGATGTACCTTACCAGACACCTGCAGCAACTGGAAAGACCCCAAAAGTACCTCACCAAGAGGATCAAAGGGCTCAAACAGATGCCATATGCTGCCCGGTTAAAGAAACTCCAGCTCTACTCAGTGGCATATCGCCTGCTCAGAGGCGATCTGTGCCTGATGCATAAAGCCATGTCCAACACGGAATTAATGGACATGCTGCACCTCAGAAAATCCAAATCCCATCAAGCTACATGCTCGAGAGACTTGAACCTCAGCACTGAAATAAATAGGACATGCTGGAGGGACAGATTCATAACCCAGAGGCTCCCTTCACTCTGGAATAAAATCCCAGTCCAGGTTAGGCAGAGTCCCTCATTGACTCTCTTCAAGAGGAATCTTGATGAGTGGATGGGAGATCGTAGGTTTACCCCGGGTATCACTTCTGTGTCACAGTTAGACAGAGGCACAGTATACTAACCTCGAAAAAGGGCATAGCAAAATTAATTTAAAATGGGTGGCGAAAGCCAAACACACTCTGGCTAGGCTTATAAATGCCCTAGGGCAGATAGCCAAGTATGAACCTATGAACCTATGAAAGGTCAGTGAAGTTGAAGGGGTAAAGGAAGATGTCTTCTAATTTACTTGATCTATGCAAAGATGCTGTCAGATTGATGTACTGCAATAAAAGTTCCTTGGACTGAGCTACTACTACATAGCAAATGTGCAGGTATGGAAAGATTGTTATATTTCATTCCCTGAGACGTGCAAACAGCAGAGTTAAAAATCTGCTCGTATGGCAGAATTGCAAACTGAAAAGGTTGATAAGCTACCTGAAACTTGAGGTACTGTCTGAGAGACAGCCTCACTAATGTATGCAAAAAAGTCACTACTGTAACAGAATAGTTTTGTTTACAATTTTGCAGTTTTCAAATAATATTTAGTTGGTGGGAGGATGAAATATCACAACAGTATTTGTAGATAGCTTTGTAGGGGAGGATCCTTCAAATATGGTTATTTTAGTTTTTGCACTTGTTTAGGAAAGCTCTGATGAAGGTACAGATGGAGGTGCAGATTTTATTTTTAATATATGAAGTATCACAGTTGGAGATTTTCCTTGGATACTGTTGTGACTGGTGTAGATATTCTTGTTTTGGGAGCCATCAAACTGGACATACCTTCCTTTGTCAAGCTGGTAAGGGAGGGACTCAAATGTTTATACAACTTTCTGGGATTGCCTCTTTACATTTTTCTCTTTTCTCAGGGATTCTAAATCTCTGCCTTTTTCTCCTCTCTTCTTCTCTCTTCTCCTCTTCTCTTTCACTCTGTTTTTCCTTATAATGCAAGTACATTTTATGTCTGAGAGTTTCTTTCTTTAACTGTTTTTCAAGAGACTAAGAAGTTCTCGCTTAGACAGGAAGAAAGTGACTTTAATGATGTAATCTGTTAGCCTTCCTAAGATTTAAACAACAATCGCAAGACCCTACTTTGCTGCCAGGATAAACACAAAACAAATACTGGATGTTGCAATCTTTGGCTGCAAACTGCCTACCCCATTACAGTTTTTGATTGATTTAGGGAAGATGACACAACTCTACTTCATTCATTATCCCAAAAATGAGTTTTATCCTTTATTTCCAGGATTTTATGTGAAACACGGTAAACACAGATACATTTAAACTATTGCTAAATAATATTTCTTCAAAACAAAACAATGGAATCAGCAGTATCCAGATGGCAATAAATTAAGAAAGTGCTTGACAATGATGGCATACTTGAGAGGCTTTTACCACTTGAGTATGCACATTTGCAGGTGCAAGAATAGTGTTAGTCCTTATAGGAAAATGCAAACAGCTTAAAAATCATGTCAGGACACAGGTCAGAAAGGCTGAATAAAGTAAAATGCTAAGATTTACATGCTAAGTGATCCTCTTCGAAGAGGATTTAGTGCACCATTTAAATAAGAAGCTTCTTGGTGCGTTATATAGTTCCTGGTTTCCTTGCTGCTTACCTCAGGCTCTTGTGCAGGAGGGCGCTTATCTTTATTTGCTGATTTGACTGTCTTGCTTCTAGATGTCTTTGGCTCTGTAATACTGGATGCTAAGAGGGAAGAACATAGATAAAAATGTTTTAAGTGAAGTATCCATAGTTAAATTAAAGCTACAACAAATACAGCACAGGTCTACATTATCACACACACGGAGCTGAGTACTTATGTTCCCTGTCCACCCAACCACCCACATGCACTTACTCTGCAGCACTCCAGCATCAGATTACCTGAGGGAAAGCATTAGCATGGAGGGAGAAGAAAAGATATCTCTAAAATGATAACGAATAACAAAATATTTAGTAATTACTCCAGTCTGAGGATCATATCTAAAGCTCCGTTAGGTAATGCACTGTGCTGCTGTATAAGTGAATATGCTATATGTACCTCACCTTGCCAGGATATTCTATAATGAAAGACGGAGACAGCTTAGTGGAAAAATAACTGTTATAATAACTGATGCCTTTATATCGGTATAAATCTTGGGTGATTAGTTCAGTATATGTAGCAAATTGTGGAAGGAAACTCCTTGGAACTACACTTAATCCCATAAAGGTGATTACAGTGCATTCTGTATTCAGTAACTATACCTGCACCTCTACTGATATTTACAGGGTTCTCTACCAGAATCCCAGAACCCTGGTCAATTTCAAGTAAACAACAACCCAGTTAATTTACACAGTCGCTGAACAAAACTAAACAGACAGGTAGAATTTTTTATTTATTTGATGTCAGGCAGCAGCACTGATCCATAATGAATCATTCTTTTTTCATGTACAGTCTGAGGCATATGTAATAAACAGCAAATAACAGAAATAGCTTTAATACAAGTACCACTATAAATTGTAGTAGTCATAATAAGTCCTAAATAGCATACATTAAAATGAAAAAAACATTCAATGAGAAAAACATTTATCAGACTGAATGCTGGATTGCATTGAATTTTACCTGTGAAAAAAGGAAAAGGTGTGTGATCAACAGAATAATAAAGTATAGAGCAGCGAAGAAGACTAGAAAGTGCATTAGTACTTGACACAATATTATGGCAAGGGCAGTCACCTATTTACCTGTCAGAGATAAAAAGTTTGCCTGTTTTACATAAAAGCATGTCTTATATTCATGATTTACTATAATAGAACAGCAAACAAAATGTGCTGATCAGGAGTAGTTTGTGGTACTGGCTGTTGGGCTGCAGAACCCCCCCCCATTAAAAAAAGGAAATGGTATTAAATGCATAAATATGACTATTATTTTTAAATTTAAAATAATCATCAACTTTCAGGCTTTCTATTTTGTTCTGTGGAGATCTAAGACAAAAAAAAGAATGGCTTAATCTGTTCACAGGTTTGCTTTCAAACTACCCTGGCATTAGGCTCTTCATTCACATTGAGTATGTCAGGAATGTCACTCAATAACAATCTCAGTGGGCTGCTAAATGAATCAGTGATGATCCCTTCCTGTTGGCTCAGGGAGTCTCAGTGACAGGAACAGTTTGAGAATGAATGCGAATAAAGGAGTTAGCATATGAGTGCAGAGGAATGAGTGCGGGAGCAAGTTTTTTGTACGCACACACATACACACACACATATATATATATATATATATATATATATATATATATATATATGTGTGTGTGTGTGTGTGTGTGTGCGTTGTTCTTACAGGCACTTTGCCTTCTACTACTAGCATATAGGAAAGTAAGTAATTCATTTAAGTGTGTGTGGGGGGGGTAGAAGCTTTGCATACAGTTCAACATAGCTTCAAATTATGCTGGGAAGGATGTTTCTCAAATACACTCAAATTCTATTTTTTACACCACAGAAAATGATAACAAGACAGCAAGGATTATTCACCTGTATTTAATGTTACCAAATTTAGGCAACAACCAGACAACCTGCTAGAAGTGACATTATTTTCAAATGCATAGTTAAGGTGGGACAAAGAGGGCAGCCACCCAAGTCAGTAGAGCAGTACTGGCATTCATTTCCGTACCAGAAATGAATTCCTATTCTGCTTTTGCAGACAGGATTGAAATGCTTGTTTCAACACTTCATGCATTGCATAAGTTGTGCCAAGCAGTTTGCTACAGTTTTTTTAAAAGCTGAAGACTTTTTTTCCTCCTTAAAACAATGTAGAGTTGAGGGAGCTAGATCAAGGAGCTCTACAAGGCGCTAAATGAGCTAGCTATTAACTTTGATTATTCTAATAAGGTTTTGAATCTCCCAAAACTTTGTATAAAGGGAACAAAAATATGAACTGTTAACAGAACATATAAAAAATTTTGACACGCTTAAACATAATTAAGAATTTCTACCACAGACAAAATTAGCATACTACAAAAAAGAATACCAGTGAGAAACAGCTCAACTTTCATGAATTTAATACAAAAAAATATATTACACTTCTCTTAGCGCCTCTGTAAAGGCTGTTGGCCGAGGCGCTAAGAGAAGTGTAATATATTTTTTTGTATTAAATTCATGAAAGTTGAGCTGTTTCTCACTGGTATTCTTTTTTGTGGTCGTTGCTGCTATATTTCTTTGAGTTCGTGGTGTTGTTGAGAGAAAATTAGCATACTGTTTACTGTGTTATGGCTTAAAGATAACCTTCACATCAATAAGGTCTTTTCACACAGACATCACTTTTTACAGTGTTGAATTGCTATTTTTGATTGCTATTTTTGTTCACAGCTATTTATAACTAAAAGCAAGAAAATCACAATATGTGTGAATCAGCACAAAATGGGGAAAAATGTAAATAAATATACAAAGAAACCAAAACAAAATCTGAATGTAGAAACCCGATCACAAAGCTTGTAAAAACAATAAAATTGTGTGAATCAGCATTTTACTACACATCATGCACAAATGTCTTTCTGGTGCTAATGGAGAACACTGGACCTCCCCAGAATGCTACAGTAGCGTCTGTCAAAGCATACCACTGCCATAACATTCTGACAACTACAAAAAACACTGGTGAGGTCTAGTGTTACCCATTACTACTGCTCTTAAACTGTCTCTGATATTGCCTCATATTTTGGTTGGTCTTCTTGTAAAATTTGTGGGAAAATCAGTGAGGAGTGCAGTTAGTACAGCAATAACCGATGACCTCAGTGTGGTATATTGAAGATTTACCCACAGTTGGCATGGTTTAATCACGAAGGCGAAGCCCACGTGATTAGATAAAGCCAACCATGGGTAAATATTCAATATACCACAACCACGGAGTCGGTTATTGCTATTATACAATAACATTATTTAAGAAAAAAAATACTTTTCTTAAATAATCCCCAGGATTTCCCAATCTTCCGTGTAAGACTAGATCAGTCTTACATGGAAGCGCCAGTCTAAGAGTATGACGGCAGCACACCATGCATATTAATGAGGGCTCACTGCTTCAACTCTAAAGCTTACACAGAGCGTGGACGAGTGTAGGGGGCGTGTCGGACTGCTCAGCATGCCAAAAATCCACGCCCCTGCAATGAAGAAACACCGCAATGTCAAGTTACATGAGCGAGTCCGCTCACATGTGCACAATGTAACACTACACTCCCCCATATGTTAAACAACTGAAAAAAATTAAAAATAGAAAGATTTTTTAATTTTTTTAAATTTCAACCAATATAGCTGCCCGTATTTGCGCGTGTTTGCGCGAGTTTGCACATTGCTTAGCTGCAGTTAGCAGCTTAGACACCAGAAGAGGATAATAAGAAAAATACATGCAAATTACGCAAAATAGTGATAGCGTAGTGGTTAAAGCCTTCGAACAAAGAGGAGGCATTCCCGGTTCGAGTCCCACTACTGCACGTTACATTTTCTGTTGGAAATCTGTATACAAAAATATTCCTGACATTTTTAATGTATAAGTTTTGTAAAAAGCATTGAAAAGTTAAATGTAGTAGTGAACGAAATATATATATATATATATATATATATATATATATATATATATATATATATATGAAGGTGAAATGGTTATGAATTCTGAGGCATGAGTACCCTATTTTAAGCAATATAAAATACTGCTAAGCACATTTTACCAGTATTGAGTATATTTAAATCCAATTGTTCATAGCTGCGCACCACGTTAACCAGCGCAATGTCTTTGTGTGGAGCTGCGCACTGCACTAACCAGCACAATCACAACGTTGGGCAACGTTGAGCAAAGTCGGTTAAACACGGCCACACCTCCTTTACTGTACCTTAACCCAGCAGGTCTGCCCAGTAGGAAAATAAAAAGCAGTGACAGGGCTCAAACTCAGGATACTGAGCACTATAGTCACAGTATTTAACCACTAAGCCATGATAGCATTTCATAAACATGCACTTTCAACAGACACATATCTATCAAAGGAATTTTAAACATTGCCAACATCAGCTAAGCAGGTGTGCCTACAGCTGAGTTTTTTCAAAACTGGCCAATCACAAATAAGTATGGAAAATGAGGCATATTTAAGCTCCACAGGTGGGAATACTTGCTATAACTGGTTGTAGCTTCCTTCTGCAGTCAGCATGGCTGGTGTTGGACAAGGCACTCGATTTAGAGTGCAACGCTGGTTCACTGAGGAATCCAAAGTAATGGTTTGGCTCCTTGTCCACAATCATGAGGAAAGACTCCTGCAGGGCCAGTACCAGGGTACCCAATATAAAACGGAGGCCTGGAACAGTCTTGCTCGTGATCTCACCAGTGCCACTGGTGTTCCTCTGACTGGTGAGCAGGTCAGGCACCATTATTCTGACTTGAAGCGACGTAGGGAGGATCAACTGGACCAGTGGATCCAGGTATCCTGTGCAATTCCTAATGCCCTAGTACTGAGTAAGTAGCCATTGTATTAAGTAGTTAAGAATTGCTATGCTTGTCTACACTATGGATAGGTATGTCTCAATATCACTGCATTAACTTCACAGCTGCAGGTGTCCGGGCAATGAATCAGCAAGCCCATGAAGACAGGCTGCAAAGGCTGCGTCATCAGGCAGGTTAGTAATTATTCTGCATGTACTGTTATATAAAATAAATGAGAGAGCCTTCAAAAAGTGTTTTAACCCAATAAATAAAGGTGTAATAATCCTTTAATAAATGTATAATTCCTGGAGTGTATCTGTGTCATTTTCTTTGATAAGTTGTTGTACTGTTGCATTCTACAAATAGTAGTGTTGTAGTAAGCAGTGTCAACCAGCACTTGGGTAGGCCCATATAACATGGATAAAGGGAGTGCCAGTAGCTTTTATGCATATTTACAGCCCTCAACTGTTGGTTCATGCCCAGCATGTACAGGTTAATCTGGCACATGAGTAGCTTGGTATTGTGTTCCTCAGAAATGTCAGTGTGCTGCCAGAAATGTAGGGAGCTGTTAACATATAACTGATACTTTCACCTGAACATATCTAGATAATAATTATATGAAAGTAGAGCTGTCTGTGTACCATCTTAGCAGTAGTGTGTGTGTGTGAGCAACACTCAAAATATGTAGCAGTAACATCTGCATTTTGGACAGTTTGTATGTAAGATACAGCTCATGTAAATAATGATCTAGCAAAATCCAGTTGCACAATATAAGGACATTGGGTAGTGTAATAACACATGTAAGGGACATATAACTGCAGTTAATAGGAATGTAGTGAAAACTAGAAGGATATATAAGTTGTTAATTGAGCTATCTTTTTCCACCCTACTGTATGTGTATAAAAAATGCAATTCCACACCTCAGTCGGTATGTCTAATCTCAAAACATTTGTTGGGACATATGTCCTATTGGTTTATAAATATTTGCATTTATTTCTATGCATGTGCCGTGTTAAAATACCACAATATTGGTGGCCTGTTGCCATCAATTCAACCTGCATGCTATTGTAATGTCCACTATTGTTCTATATATGCATGTGTTATGCTTGCTTTTCAACTGTTGAAAATCTGGTGTGTTGGGTTAATGGGAATACTTCTGCATGCTGTTATAGCTAACTGGGAATGTTGTTGACTGTTACTAACCCATATCTTTATTAAACTCTCCAAAACATGGTTCATATGGGAAGGCCGGTCCCAGCGGACCCACCTGTCCCACCTCAGCTAGCCATGGCACCTGGAACCAGCAGATCTGGTGCCCAGCCTGGGACCTCCTCCTCCATTGGCCATGTGCCACCTTCGGGTGGAAGCACTGCAGGGGATGGGTGTCACCCCCCCGTGCAAGTGTGGGCAGAGGAGGACCACCTATCACCCTTCGGACGGTCTGGGCTGTGGTGCGTAGAGAGATTGAACATTCTGTTGCAAAACCTCTACGCCAGCTTGAGGCTCGAGTGGCACAACTCCCTGGTCAGCTTGCCCCTCCTACACAGCCCCCAGCACAGCCACCCTCTGGGCCGTGAAGGTGTAGTGGTGACTGCCCATGGGTGGGGACCTCAGTCCCACT